>NW_027514365.1:0-7500 GCF_048772815.1 Callospermophilus lateralis
TTTATTTATATTTTTTTTATTATTGCTTTATAGAATACACATAAAAGTAGACTTCGCTGTGATATATTTATATTTGTACATAGCAGTTTTGGTGAGATATATTGTTGGTTACTTTGGGGGAAAATTATCACCTTTTTAATGATGAGTTTTATTATTTACATGGGATGTATAATTCAGACTTTTGTATGCTTTTTGTGACTTTTATTTTCTCATGAGTTCTACATATTTTGTTTCTAAAAATGTACACATGAGTAATACCACTTGCATAAGGCACCTATATACAATTTATACATAGTGTTTTATGCTCTTTTTAAAACTGGTTTTATTATGAAATATGACTGGCCCCAGTGACCATTTTTCCTACAGATTATTATTTATCTCTTCCAAGAAGTATATTGTATTGAACCATGCACTTGGGCTTCAAGTGTTTGGGTGAGTACCATTTCATACTTACATGTTATCATGATCACATATGCTCTAATTTCAGTAAGTCTCAGTGATGGGGAGTATCATTTATATTCAATAACAAAATAGTTTCCACAAATAGATACTAATTTAAACTCCATTTGAGTTAATGATTATTAAATTGTTTTAAATGTTCACCAATATTACTTAATTTTCCCCATGATGGGTTTTTATTTTGTATTTCTTAAATTTCTAAATATTTTGAATTTCTATAGTTAATAAATATATCTCATGTATAAATTTGAAGTTCAAACTTCTGTCTTTTATATATTTTTCACTCAAAAGATGAGAAAATGATTCAAAAATGCAGCTAGAGGTTGATTTAAAAAAAAGGTTTAAATTATTTTTTTAAATTGAATTTTTCTTACTCATCATTTATTATATTTTTCTTGTATGATTGTAAGAGTAGGTTATTTAAAGTGGATTCTAGGGCTTTTCTTTGTTAATTACTACAGGAAAAATAACTAAGAAATTTCTCTACACTATGGCTGCAGGAAAATGAATAAATTTCTTTAAAATAATGTGGTAATAAAATTGTTAAATGACATATTTTCTAAACATCTACTCTTTAAAAATTTTTTTCTGTAATATTTTTGGCAGTAAATCATAAATTCTTTTATCTGGATTTTGGGATTTAATATAAAATCATATGAAATAAAACTTGGCCAATCTTAGAAACATTCATACATAATTTGTTGTTTACTTAACGACATGTTGTGGAGATAGCACCTAATGAACATATGAATTTTTAGAAATAGTTACTTTTTTGCTTTTAACTTTCTAATAAGCCTTTTAGATTTATTTCCTTACTGAGTCACTCAGGGTCACTGAATTTTTTTTTTTTTATTTTGTAATCTCCAGGCATTTACCCTTCTAAGAAATCTGTCTTGTGAGCTCTGTTTCTGAAGAATTTCTTAATATGAAAGAAAAAAAAGTATTTATGTTGCCCCCAAAATGTATTCTCAATGAACTCTCCTCAAAATGGAGAGAAAATAATATTTCCCCAGACTGACATCCCTGTGTCAGGAGCTAACAATACATTGATGGCCTTGAAGAAATTTCATACAGTTCTATGGGTAGTTTTCTTTGGGCTGCTGAATTGCCATTTAGTATCCAGATACCTATGATTTTTCATCTGTACTATGGGAATAGTTTTAGAGGGCACAGATAAATAATGCTCTTTAACACAGTCTAGCTGGGCAAAAAATCACGAGCCACTCAAGCAGGAACAAACATTATTTTCAATACTCCCACAAATGCCATGTACAACGCGGCCTTCTCCCGGGACACACCACACCAACCAGAAATCCCTCCTCCAAAAATCCCTCCTACCACATGTCCCCAACCAATGGGAACTTTCCAGGAATCCCCTTGAGGGCTCCAAAGTAGCAGGCCAAGGCGGACAGCAGGGGTCTATTATCCAATTGAATACACATCTTAACATGACCATTATCATCTCACTGGCTTGCTGGCATCACCTTTCAACCAAAAATGCCATGTGTCATTCCTACTTGGCTATGGCTCTCAGCATCTCCCCCCTTCTGTTTAATTAAGCATCAAGCATGTGATTTAGGGACTGTGACTGTTAGGCTGTCCAATACTACACATGGCTCTTACCCATCATCAGAATAGCTGACATCAAGGTGTCAGCCTCCTGTCTTAGGTTGGTACCACTGCAGTTGGATTATACCTGTCACTGACTACCGGTCCAGCATACAGCCATACATGAGGATAGGCCTATGCACCAGTGGGGGATGCATAGAACCAGATATTCTTTGCCTCATCTCTGTAGGCCCCCAAATTTGGCCTTGGATCCAGTGTGGGGGGATGAGGTTCTTTGCCTCACGTCTGTTGGCCCCCAAATTTTATACCATCTGTAGCAGAAGGGAGGAGGATACAGAAATGACATGACACTAAGTAAATTGATGGCTCTTTTGAAAAATTGTACCACCGGTGACACCATCAGCAAAGATACTCCAGCATTACCACAATTCGCTGCACCAACAGATAGTTCACAATGTATACAAGAGATACATAGTCCAGGCAAGTTCTGCAAGCAGTTCAAAGTAGAGGAATCTATAAATATGTTCTTTTCCTCCCAAAGTAAATTGACTCCTTGATTGAGCATTACTTGTTGAGTTATTATTCATTGATGCATCAGTTTATACAGTTTACTGTGGTAGCTATCAAAGAAGCTGTAGTTTGGTTTTATCTTTGTCTTCACTGGCACTAAGATAAAGATAGGAATTCTGGCAATGATGGCTAAAAAAACAATATGTAACATTCCAACAGGTACTAAGAAAACAATTTTCTGAACAATTTACCTTATCCTGAAGGGAATTATTAAATATAATGAAAAGGAAAGGTGAAAATAAACAAACAGATGTGTTAACCTCCTTATTAGTTCACATTTAAAACAATCCTCAACAGCTGTGTACCCAATTTAAATTAAACCATTTAAATCACGTGAATAATAAAAAAATATTTGGATCCATTTTTTCATGAGTGCTCCTCATATATAATCTATGTACATACACACATACAGACATACAACACAAAACACAAGTGTGCACACATAACATACAACACATAAGACAATAGTCAAGGCCTTGTAGCTTTACACAGGTGAAATCTCCATTGCAATGTTTAAAAACTCCACAGTCAAAAAATAAAACTGATCAGAAAAAAATTCACCTAGGTTTGAATGAGCTCCAAAAATAAAATAGAACTTTATGATGTGGGAAAATGCAATATAAAATAGGTATTGAAAAAGAAATCCTGGTTACCACCTGGGTTGATGTTTTTTGGATATCCCATTCTTTTTCCTGTAACTTGCACAATGGGTCTGAAAAAATTCCCACAAGCAAGCCCCAAGGGTTTTTACATTTGAAATAGGCTTTAATGGTGTTCATTATTCATTAGCCTAGAGGTGTGGGAGAACCACTGTTGCAGATCAAGAATAGCCAAGCTGGATCTCTGGATATCATCTGTTATGGATTTGAGTCAAATCATCTTCTTTTGGTCTGTAGAAATCACTTTGGTTAGTCTCTCTGGAATCCAAATTGGCTGCTGTTTTCCCTGTGAAAACACACAAACAGAACCCAAACTCCAGACAATCACTGAGTCAGGACCTTTCCATTTTCTTGTTAGAATATCCTTTCAAAGTACCTTAGGCTTATGTGCATTTTTGGACACATATGCCTTTCTGCAGCACTAAGCCCTGATGAATCCAAATTTAAAAAGTTTATAGTAAAAAGGGTTATTTTAAGTTTATCTAATGGGTATATATACCCCTTTCCAATACCCTCTTTTTGCTTTAATTAGTACCTTTTAATAGTTTGATGAGCTCTTTCAACTATGACTTATCCCTGTGTATTGTATGGGATTCCTGTTATGAGTAATGCCAAATAATGAGCAAAATTGTTTAAAAGAGGTAGAAGTATACCCAAAACCATTATCTGTTTTTAACTGTTTTGGAACGCCCAAAGTGGCAAAATTTTCTAAGCAATGAGATATTATATCTTTAGTTTTTCTCCGGCATGAAGGGAACCCATCAGAAATCCAGAAGTATCAACTGTAAAATGCAAATATTTTAATTTTCCAAATTTTAGCAAGTGTGTGATGTCCATCTGCCAAATATGGTTAGGTATCAGTCCTCTAGGATTGACTCCAAGATTAACTTGTGGTAAAAATGTCACACAATTTTTGGCATTGTTTTATTGTATGGTTTGTTCCTTAGTTATTTTAAAATGCTTTTTTAAAGTATTAGCATTGACACGGAACTTTTTATGAAAATTTGTAGATTCTTCTATTGTGGAGAAAATATGTATGTCATTTGTAGATTTATCTGCTAAATCATTGGCCAAACTAAGGGATCCAGGAAATCCTGTATGTGCCCTGATATGTCCTATAAAGAATGGAGCTTTTCTGTCCCAGATTAGACTTTGTATAGTGGAAAGCAAAGAGAAAACAGTAGAGGAAGGGGAAATCCTACCAGCATCTTCAAGGGATACTATAGCATTAACTATATACTGACTATCAGAAAATAAATTAAATACAGAATCTTAAACATAACAAAAGCTTGTAAAACTGCATTAAGCTCTACCTTTTGAGCTGATTGTTTGGGTACTAAAAAAGTAAAAGTTTGATTAGGGGTAACTACTGCTGCTGTACCATTATTTGACCCATCAGTGAATATATTTGGAGCATTATGATAGGTGTTTTTCTTGTCATTTTTGGAAAAACTACAGGATGTGAAGACCAAAAAGACAATAAAGGATTTGCTGGTAAGTGATTATCAAATGAAACATTAGATTTACACAGGATTATTGCCCAAGTATTTAACTCATTAGCTAACTCATCAATTTGATCCATAGTATATGGAGTAATAATTTTATTGAGAGAGATTCCAAGCACTCCCTTTGCTGCTTTTATTCCTTTGAGAATTAATTGTCCTACAGCCTCAGGATACCTAGTAAGAATAGTGTTAGGAGAATAAGATAAATGTATCCACAATAATGGACCTTCTTGCCAAAATACTCCTGTAGGAATATTTTTTGTTGGTATTACAATAAATAATAAGGGCAAACTTATATCAATTCTATCCAAATGCATTTTTTCCATATGTGTTTCAATAATTTTTAATGCCTTTTTTGCTTCAGGCGTTAACATGTGGGGTGAATTTGGATATGATGGGCCTTTTATGATATCAAATAAAGGTCCCAACTCTACTGTTGGTATGCCTAGATAAGGCCTTATCCAATTTATGTCTCCTAATAACTTTTGAAAGTTGTTAAGTGATTTGAGTTGATCTACTAGTACTTGAATTTTTGGTTGATGGACCATGGTTGAGGATAATAGAAATTCTAAATAATTAATTGGAAGATTTAATTGTACTTTCTCTATTGCTATCTCTAGATTATAATTTTTTAATAAATTTGTAAGTGTGGCATAACTTTCTAACAATGTGTTTTTATTTTTATGTGATAATAATACATCATCCATATAGTGAAATATTTGTAGTTCAGGATTTTGATTTCTACATGGCTGGACTGTTTGTTAACATAAATTTGATACATAGTTAGGGTGTTAGTCATCCCCTGAGGGAGTACTTTCCAATCATATCTCTGATCAGGACCTTCATGATTCATTGCAGTGAAAGTAAATGCAAAACCTGGACTATCCTCAGGATGGATTTGAATTGAAAAAATATCTTTAACATCTATAACTAAAACATACCAGGTTTTTGGCAAAGCAGACAATTGGGGAATCCCCAGTTGAGCAGGTCCCATAATAACCATCTCATTATTAATGGCTCTTAGATCTTGCAATAATCTCCATGTAACAGATTTCTTTTTGATGACAAAAATGGGAGTATTATGGAGAGATATGGAAGGTTGTATATGTCCTTCTGCTAATTGTTGTTTGTCCAGGTCATGGGCTGCTTCTATCTTTTCTTTAGTCAGGGGCCACTGAGGAACCCATACTGGTCTTTCTGATTTCCAAGTAATTTTTATTGTCTCAGTGACCCATTCTGAAAACCCAATCCATGTCTATTTATTACTTGATCTATTTGAATTGGTGGTACTATACCATGTTATTATTCTCCTAATCTTTTTTCTTTCCTAAAACCTTGTCTAGCCCTAGTAGTGGGACCATTTTAATTGATGTTATTTGTTAATGTCAAAACTAATTGATCTAGGACATCTCATCCCCATAAATTTATAGGAATATGATCCAATACATATGGCTGTATAGTTCCTTCACCTCCCTTAGGATCCTTCCAATCTAATACCATTGCACTTCTATGGGGATTAGTCACCACTCCTAGGCCTCAAAGCGTTTGATTGGCTTATTGTAATGGCCAATATTTTGGCCATTCTTGACAAGAGATGATGCTAAGGTCTGCACCTGTCTCCAGTAGCCCATTAAATTTATGTTCTTGAATATTTAGTTTTAGCATACGGCGAGAATCTAAATTTAAAGAAAACATAGCCAAATCTACACCTGTGGAACCTAATCCCCTGGAACCTCTTTCTACAGTACAACTGGAAAATTTATCATGTAGGCTGGGTATTATTAATAACTGTGCTATTCTCTCTCCTGGTAAAATTACTGACATACCTCTTGGAGAACTAACTATAATTTTTATTTCAGCTTCATAATCAGGATCAATTACCCCAGGACATATCATAAGTCCTTTTAGTGTAGAAGAACTGCGTCCCAATAATAAGCCTACTGTTTCTTGGGGAAGAGGTCCTTTTACTCCTGTAGGAATGATTTGAACTTTTTTCTCTGGAGCTAGTATTGCTGTGGTTGAGGCACAGATGTCCAACCCTGTGCTCCCTCTGGTTTGTCTGATAAGGGATTTAATGCATAATGTGTCCTGGGCACTACTCTGATGGTTTTGCTGGTTTTTTTCATTGCCCTGTATATTTGTGGTTGTGGGCCCCAGAGCTTTGGGCCCCCCAGTCCATTTTTTGGCAACGAAGCCTGATGCTTTTCTCCACAATATCATGTGTAAACACCTGGTCCATGTCCATTTTTTGATAATGGAGTACCCTCTATGGTGGTATGAGAATGGCATTCTTTAGCCCAAAGTCTCCCTTTACAGCATCATGGGCAAATACCCAGTATTCTACTCCTTTGATACCTAGCATTTTTAATCCCTCCTCCTATGAGGGAACTCCTTTTAAAATATCCTGTTTGTTCACAATTGTAGCATGTTCTTTGACTGGCATCTAAATCCTGTAGTACGGCAGCTGCCAAGACTTGCCCTTGTTCATTAATGTCTCTACATAATTTCATATATGTGTTTAAATCTCCTTGTTTCCATGGTCTAATGGCCTCATTACACCATCTGCTTGCTTGTTCAAAGACTAGCTGTTTAATTAATGGCATTGCTTGCTCTGTATCCCCCCAAACTCTGGTAGCTGTTTGAATTAGCCTATCTACAAATTCAGTGTCAGGTTCATTAGCTCCTTGTATTACCTTAGCTAATTGACCTTGTAAATCTCCATGTCCTTGTAAAGTCTT
>NW_027514365.1:12500-120000 GCF_048772815.1 Callospermophilus lateralis
TAGACAGGCCATTGGGTGTAAGGCCATGTCATAAAATAAGAAATATACCATTAATAAATTTAAATAATTGACTCAAATATTTGGATCTGGGGAAAAACATATATATTATATATATATATATATATATATATATATATATATATATATATATATTATACACACACACACACACACACACACACACACACCATACACTTTCTTGTTAAATCTCCTTGTCCACACTCAGGAAAGTTTCTCTCTAATTTTTAATATCTCAGGAGAAATATTAGTAAAAATAAACAAATAAAAGTATCTTTCAACTGTAGATAAAAAGAAGTGATCATTTCCTTCATCTTTCTGAACTCAGGACAAGCATAACTCTCAATTATGGTTCTGCGAACTGAGATTTTCTGGAGTCTTGGCATAGTTTTGACGGTGCTGTTCCAAAAATACATATACTTTATTAGTGATATTTTAAATACATAATGGTAATTTTCATGTAGTGGAAATTATGGGTTATACTAAAAAATTCAGTTTTTTACTATTTTATATGAATTCTAAAAAAAATTATCTTTCCACCTCATATAATTTTAATGTTCAATCTGTTTCCATACAAGAGAAGTTAACTGAAATTTTACAGGATTGTCTCTGTATTATTTCCATCCATAAATAATATATTTACGTATATAATCTACAAATTCAAAAGGACTCATATGCTAGTTTAAATGCAAATGCTTTTCTGGGTTGGCTGGATTTTACTTCTCCAAGTATACCTTGCCTTAAATTTGCTGCAGCCTGAGGATCTTGCTTTCAATTCCCAGAGCCTCAAAAGAAATTGAGTGAATAAATAAATAAATAAATAAATAAATAAACAAACAGACAAGACCCTACAATTGTGACATCATTTATTTCTGGATTTGAGGTTATTTCCTGACTTTCAAAAAACTCACTAGACTCAGATTGAGCATATGAAGACATAAGTTTTGTCCAATCTGGACTTCTTATATAAGCATTGTCCAATCTACACATATTCAGTAAAGAGAAGCAAGTTTTGACCATCTGGTGTGAAGTCTGCCAGAGTGGGTATCCATTTCTAGGCTTCCTGACTTATATTCAGTGAACCTGATTTTTTTCTCCTGTATAGGTACTTAGTGATTTTTAGAGAGGACACATGGTTCCTAAAAATACAGTAAATGATGAGAGTGCAGTGAAATCCTGAGACTGGATGGTGAGTTTGGTTGAAACTGGCTGCAAGGACTATGGTGGGAACTGGCAATGGTTGGCTAGAATCCCTGGTGTAATCTTTGTTTTCTGCAGTCCTGTGTCTTCTTTTGAGAAAGGTCAGCCATAAATTTTCACTGGCCAGTCAACTGGACCATATATTAACAGTAGACACTGGAAGTCCTATAGTATCCTAAAGAATATCTTTAGCCCTTATGGTAAATTCTATGTGAGAACATTTGTGCAATATTTCTGAATTTTCTCAGATTGTGTTGTGGATTCTGGAGTGAGGAGATCATTACTATCACAACTCCATGTATTTTTTTCCTCCAGGAGGGGGGTGAGATACTCTATAGGTATCTCAGTTTTTCTTTTCTCCTGAATTTATTCTTCTTTTTTGAGATTGTGGTATTGTGGATTGAGCAAGAGGTACTGTACCACTTAGCTACATATCTGGTACTTTTTATTTTTTTTTCTTCAGACAGTTGCTGAGTGTGATTTTAAATTTATGCCCCAGTATTGTGAGTTTTATTTATATATAAAATTTTAGCTTCCTGTTCAATGAAAACTTCCCCCTTTCCCAGTATTATCAGTTACATTTTTGCAGTATTATCAGTTACTTTACTCATATTTCAAATGAACATGGTATTTTCAATTGTTATATCAAAAACTGGATTAGACTTTAAAGTATTTTTTTCTCTTTGGGTGCAATGATACATGCATATTAATTCCAGAGTGTCAAG
Organism: Callospermophilus lateralis; assembly: GCF_048772815.1. Classification (NCBI taxonomy): domain Eukaryota; kingdom Metazoa; phylum Chordata; class Mammalia; order Rodentia; family Sciuridae; genus Callospermophilus; species Callospermophilus lateralis. The sequence continues at coordinate 14,444 of NW_027514365.1, forward strand.
TGGTTAAATCAGTAAGAATGCAATTTAAAGGTAAACATCTAATTAGACAGTTAGAAAAAACCTGTCTCAAAATTTTAAAACATGGCTGGGTATGTAGCCCAAAATTAACATGCTGCTGCTTCAAATCCCCAGTACCATAGAAAAAAATCAAAAGCAAAATTTTGTTGTTGTTGTTGTTTATGAGCATTTTATATGATTGAAAAGTAAAGAAAAATTACTTGATCTTGGAAAAATCATGTGTTTCTATTCTTCCTTTGTGTTTCCAAAGGCAGACAACCTGTTAGAGTGTCTTTATGCTCAGATTTCCTTTAGTGGAATGTATATGAGAGCATTCTCATTCCCTACTCTGGTATTTTCCTGCAACTGTGTTTAAGAACTATGTAATATGAGGATCCCACAGCTGGCACATCTAATGCCTCTCATAAGTCCAGACCAGTACTTGGGGCTTTTCTTGTTCAAGAGCAGTATAAAAGAAGAGAGCTTAGTTTCTCAAAGAAATAACTGAGAGAACTGTCAACTTCCATTTTTTTTAAAATGTCTTCACTAATTTTACAGTCTAGCACAGTGTTTCTTTCTTCCATATTCATATAATTGGAGTACTACTTACTATTTCACTTTTTGAGAGTAGCCATTCTAACAGATGTGCTCATGCAGCAGATCTTATAGTTGGATTGTGCACTAAAATTCTGATGCAAGCTTTATAGATTCCAGGGCACCTTATGCTCACTGGAAAAAAAAAATTGATGTGCACCTCTTTTAGAAATACAGAGGGTTCTGTTATTATAACCATTTTTCTTCACTAATATTTGAAATTTCAGCCCATTACAATATTTGTACACCAATGTGAAAACACTCCTTTTTGATCTAGGGAGATTTGCACTTGCACAGTTATCAGTGCTTTCAATGCTTTGAGGTTTCAGATGTACTCCATTGAATAGAAAAAGTTAATATCAGGACAAATTACTTACAGAAAGAATTGGTTAGGTCTGGTGTTATTAGTAAAGTGAGCTGTGTGGGAGAGCTCAGGAAGTGCTAAACTGCCACTTTGGCTTTCAGTGGTGGTCTGTATTTCCCTGTAAATTTTTTGGTACTGTCTAGATAAAAGTTCAACTGTCAGCAACAGCTATTTGCATTTTTGGAGAATGTTGGTGAATTCCTCTAAGGGATTAAGGTGTTACCTTAAGATTTAAAACCTCTTCCACTCTGGTCTAATGAAATAAAGCCCATGGATCTTGCATGGCCATTAAAACCACTTATTTTTCCCCCGGAGTAAATACTCATGTATATCTTATTCCTTCCTCTGTGTGTACAGATAAATTGGCATTTAAACTACAGGCAATTTAAAGTTAAATAACATATTTCAAACCCAAGTCAATCTCCCTTTACTTATATTAACAGTGGATTTGGGCAATTTGTTCCAGTAATTTTGCATATTGCTCAAATCAGAAAAATCTTCAAGTGCATTCTACTTATCTCTTGGTCGATATTTTTTTTTCAGTTTTCCAATTTGTGTGCCTCTAATTCCTTTAAAGATTTTAGAAGGACTCAAAACAGGAGAATATATTTATTTGATGTATCCATAAATAAAGGGAGGCTTATATTCTGCTTTTATTTATTTTTATTTTATTTTTTAGAATTATCTTTCTTTATATCTGCTGTTTGGTGGATGCTTGTGTATAATTCCAGTGTCACACACATTCTGCACACAAGTCGCTTTTGTAATCTATGCCTTTTATTCTAACATCTACTTTGAGGTTTAATTGTAGCATTCACTCAAATTAAATATTTTATTGATATGTTTTGATTTATATACTTATAATAATTAACAATAAAAAGATATTTGCATACATATGAATTGCCCTATGTAGTTTTCTGTAATGTGATTTCTTTATCTTAAAATTACTACACTGTTTTAATATTATAACATGCATTAGTGTCAGATAATGATTATTAGTACATTTGCTCTTATCTATGAGAGAGTTCTTGTCTATTTTATATACATTCAACTTTCCAGGAAAATTATAGAAGTTTTTGCTTTGATTTCTTCTTTAACAAAAACTGAAAAATGGTAAAATTATGGTAAAATTATTATTAAAGGGTACCTTGGGAAAAATAGTCATTTTTATAATATTTTTTCCTTTGTAAATATGTTGAATGTTTGAGTCTTTTATGTTCTTTTCTGTATTTTTATTTTCTCAAATACTGCATATTCCTTTTGTAAACATACTTGCATATGAAATGCAACATTTATGTGACATCAGCTTAACACATACATGGTATTATATAGTATTTTTCAAACTGGATATAATACATCAACAATAATGCTAGCTCCTAGAATTTACATTTTACAAAATTTAATAATTATTTCTTTCTCTTTCGCTATGCCCCTTGGTTTCAACTCTGGAAGAATGTGACTGTATTCTCATGTACAGTTGCTATAATTTCAGTCTCTGTTTCCTTTGTGGGTGTATAATATACATATGATTACAAAACAGTTTATACAAATGGATAATAAAAGCTTAAAATATTATTTTCCTTTTTTGTGAATGTATTTATTCCACATGTTCATCAATACTGTTTAATTCATCTATATGATGTGATTTTATTCAATGTTACCTAATTTCTAAAGATTTTGAGTTTTTATGGTTATTGAACACTTAGATATATTTTTTTAAAGTGACTCTTCAAGAATTTTTTGTTTTTGTTTTGCAATCTGTTGTATTTTTTCTTCTTATAAACATTTGATTATTTGTGAGGAAATTAGGGGTTTTTTTAACCTTGTCAGTTTTGCAGCTTTTAATGTAATCATTTGATGAATAGATTTTTTTTTGTATTAATATTTTGTAATTCATATGTTTAAGTCTATTATATTATATAAGTTTGAAAACAAAAAAACCCTTTTTTTTCTGATATTAGAAATTCAACCAAAGTGTCTTAATGCTGAGCATATTCTCAGCTCTGTTTTAAATTTTATTTCCAGGTGAGGTTTTCTCAATTTCTTCAGTTGGCCTTAAATTTTGAACTTCATGCCTTAGATTCCAGAATAGTAGATATTTCAGGTGTGCACCACCATATAAACCCTATCTTTTGAATATAAACTTTTGAGCTTTGTACTTTCTTATATATTTCAGTATTTTTTTATTAATAACTTATATTCAGCATTTAAGGTGTCAAAATATGTTATGTTTTATGAGTGAAGGGATAAAGTAGCATTTTATTATCACACTCTTTTTCCAATATACTAGCATGTTTTAAGAGTTTTGTTGTTGGTGTTTTTGGTATTTCCACGATTTATTTTGTTATTAGGTTTACCCTGATAAATTTTACTTCATAATATCAATCATGTGGCATCATGGTATTTTGGTCAGCAGTAGACGTTATGTACAACCATGGATCTAGCAAATATCTTAGCCATGTACTAGTCTATACCATCTAGATTCTATCATTGCACTCAGAGAATTGGAAAGTTGCAGAAGATTCTTAGGATAAATTTTCCAGAGTGTATTTCCATAAAGTGAGAAATCATTATATATGTCTATGTTTTCAATTATATACTGTATAATTGATATAATTTCTATTTTTTGAATTTTCAAATTTGGTAGTGCTTTTTAATTATGTCTGCTTTTTTTTATCTGTACTGAATACTGAACCCAGGGGTGCTTAACAGTAAAGCCACATCCTCATTTTTTTTTATATATATATATTTTATTTAGAGTCAGAGTATTGCTGAGTTACTAAGTGCTTCACTAAGTTCCTCAATACAAAATATATAAGACAATATTTTATATAATATTGTATTAGAATTTATGATCCTTTTTATCCTCCTCAGTCACTGAAACTACAGTTGTCCATCACCTCAGGTATAGATGAATTTCAATTTTTCCAGCTGTATGGAGGTCTAAGTGAAACATAATAACCTGTATGTACATTGTTAAAGAAATGGAACCCACAATTTTACCCAGTTTTTTGACTGGACTGTATATGCCTAAAGGACATAAAATCAGCATACTACATTGACACAGCCACATTAATGTTTATAGCAGCACAATTCACAATAGCTAAGCTTTAAAACCAACCATTCAATGATGAATGGGTCCATTCAATGATGACAGGATAAAAAACTGTTGCTTATGTGCACAATAAACTATGAATTGGCCATAAAGAAGAATGACTTTATGACATTTGCCAGGAAAGGGATGAATCTGGAGATTTTTTGCTAAGTAAAACAAACAATTTTGTTAAAACCAAAAGTTGAAAGTTATTGCTGATATGTGAAATCTAAAGCTCATAAAGGGGGGAAGGGTAAGAAAAGAAGATCAGTAGATTGCACAATGGTAAATAAAAAAATAAGTAAATGAATAAATAAATAAATAAAAGGGACAAGGATAGAAATGTAAAAGATATATATCTGTAAGTGAATCCTAACATCATAGCCATCATCAAGAACAGGATTTTAATTAGGATAAGATATATCTCATGCTTGCATAATACCATAAAAATCAATTTTACAGTCAGGTAGAACTAGAAAGAACCAATAAATTAAAAACAAACAAACAAACTATATTTGTTTGAAGAGCTATATGTATATTCTATTATAAATATCATAAAATATAAACATAGATCAAAATTTTTGTATATATATATATATATATTTAATTTTGTATGTGAAAAAATGTTAAAATTATAAAAAGTAAAATTCAAACAGGATTGTTGTTACTATTTTTTATATTAATAACATACATAAAAACTATAAAATATTTGAACTTAAATAAACTATTAAATATTTTCATTAAGTGGTCTACCTTGTTACATTTCAAAATTTCTCTTATACCATTGATATTGGAATTACTAGAGATCTCACTACACATTCAGAATAGCCAGCTGTATCAAAGAAATAACAAATGAGATTCTACACATTAGTAAATCTCTGATTAGTAGTCATATAATTAAAATTTGAGAATTCTCTTTCTTAATTACCATGATTTTCTCATCTGAAAAATATGTATAATTTAGATCAAGATATAAAAAATTACAAAATAAATATTTTTGAGATAATATCTGAGTTTTATATTGTGTTTCATAAATATGGACTATGTATACTTTTTTTTAACTTAAATCACTTTTTCTGCAGAAGAAGATAATAGTATAATTGTGTTTCAAAACACTACCTACATGATAGTCTACTAACTCTCATTTCAACTTTAATTACATTACATATTGTGCAAATGTTCATGTGGTCAATGTGTTATTTATTTCCCTATTCTTATTTTAGGAACTGTTAACATTTATGGATGTAGCCATTGATTTTACTGAAGAGGAGTGGGAATGCCTTCAGCCTGCTCAGAAAAATTTATATAGAGATGTGATGTTAGAGAACTATAGAAACTTGGCCTTCCTGGGTAAGTTTAATTTCCCATTAAAATTATTAATTACTAGTTATTATTTAATTTACTTCTGTTGCAGAGTATCTTCTGGGATCTTATGCAAACAGAAGAGAGAGACACACACACTGTGAAAAGGAAAATAGAAAAAAAAAAAACTGACCACACCTCTTAACAGCTGCACATATAATACCCCAAATTTATGTATCTTCTGATACCATGACTACATTCTAACCCAGTGTTTCTTTAACCCCAAGTGCTAGCTAACCAAGATTAGGTACAGTTAATACAAATATGGAGCCCCTTCTCCCTAAAGACATTAACACAGAAACTAGATAGTACACCTGTTGAATTGTCTTAATAGCTTCAGGGAGAAACTGCTGTGCATTACAATTGTGGGACTCAGGGTGCCAGTTACAATCACCCTCACACTTTCCTGTCTATTCCAAGGTCAGAATACCTAATACCTCCCCTCTTTTTTTAAGGCCTTTTTAGTAAATAATATTACTTATCTCCTTAATGCTGGTGGGGCCAAAAATAGGGCAAGCATAGACAACAACAAGTTCCAACATCAGTAAACATCCACCTATGAATATTTTTGACCCATATAAAATTGAGTAAACATGAAGTTAACCAATCTAACAAGTCCAAAATCCCTCATCTTGTTGAACTTTATTAATGACATCTTTAATGTAATCTAAGTCTTTTGAAATAAAATTACTATTATAACTTAAATTGAAGGAACACATGTTATTAAACTTCTGATATCCTTTATGATGTAACAATAACAGACAATCAATTGCAGCATGATTGTCAAGTATGGCTTGACAGTGTTGTTTTTGTTCTTCATTAAGCATATTTACATCCATGGAGGCATGACTAATACTGTTTATAATAGCATAGGCAAGTTTCACAGTAGTTTTATAAGCCCGTAGAGCTAGTCCAGGTACTCTCACTAAGGAGAATGTCAAAGCGTTAAATTCTGCCTTAGAGAGAAGCTTCACTGAATCATCACAGTTATTGTCAAGAGGAATAGACCTTGTATGAATAAATTTCAAAGGATGTTGACCTATTAAATACTATGTGGATGGTAGGGACACATTATTCTTCTAAGACAACAATGAATACCATGAGACATTTTTGCAGGCATATAACAATTTTATGCAAGTGTATTGAGATATTGTTATAGGTTCTAGAAGTCCAGGATCTGACAGTACTGAATTTCCCAGAGCTGGTGTACAAAAAACAGAGCAAAATTGTTATTAAGACCAAAGTATTTACAGAGTTTTGTGTGACTTTAGCAATCAAAGCAGTAACAAAGTTATCTAGAGTACATTCTAACCCCATTTTAGCCAACACCTGTTGAGCTGAGGCTGTTAATGGTTTTATATCCCCCCAAGTAATTAGAATTCAAGTATTTTGGGGTCCTCTTTTAGTGTTTCTCCTCTTTTGAGGAGAATGATTATTCTCTTGTTTGGATGAACTCTTATCTTCCATAGTTAAATGAAACTTAGAAATCAACTTGTGAAGTCCCTGATGCACATTTATAATTGCTATTTTTCATGCATGAAGCTAGAGTCCAAAAAGGACATGTTGGCATATGTGAGGCAGTCTATGCTTTTCCCCACGTGATCAAAGGCATAGGATCTTGTCATGCTGGTCATGTGGAACCTCATATATTACATAATATTTTTGGTAATGGCTGTTTGAGAATAAAATATCTATTCATTGCAGATGACCAATTTTGAGTATTAACTTTATGTTGTATATTGAGCACATTAACTGTAAGTAAAACAATATTTAATGCATATTAATATAAGAGAGGCTAGATGTTTGTTTCTGTTTTAAAAGGCAAGTATTAGAATACAATTTGGTCACTCAACAAAAGCTCGTCCAAAAGAATTATGAGAAATTTCATTATTTAAAACTATATCTCATTGATTAAAAATTGTGCAAAAGGATGAGATGTAAAAGCAGGAGCATTATCCATCTTTAAACAAATAGGGCCTCTAGGAGCAGATCATGCTTGGTTTCTTTCCATGCTCTCTGCTGGAACTTACTTGACATTTTCTATTTTAGATTCAATTATGTTATTAATTTTTTAATTTTTTTGTGTTTTGCAATAATGCATTAGCAATCATAAATATTTTGAAGTGAATAAATCATTATACTTCTATTATACTTCTACTTTGTAATATTTAATATTTTTTTATTTTGATTAGTGATTTAAGTTCTGGATCATTTTTTTTTTTATTGTGGCATGCTTGGATTCTTTTCACATATTCTTCTCTCTCTCTCTCTCTCTCTCTCTCTCTCTCTCTATATATATATATATATATATATATATATATATATAGACTTGTGTTGTAGTTCGAGATATAGAATTTTTGGGATAATCTCTAGGATTACACATGAAACATTAAAAGTTGGATAATCTAAAGATCCAAAATTGCCAGTAGTAAATATGTATCCATGAACAAGTAAATCAGAATTAAATCATATATATATATATATATATATATATATATATATATATATATATATAGAGAGAGAGAGAGAGAGAGAGAGAGAGAGAGAGAGAGAGACAGACAGAGACAGAGAGAGAGAGAGAGAGAGTGCTTTGACAATAATATCACCCCTACACAAAATGCAGTGTGTTTATATATCCCACTTCTCTTTATAAATTCTATAGATTTTTAATTTTTACAGTGTTTTACAAGTTGCTTATACTTGTCTCAAACTTGGTAATGCTTGATAAGGCTCTCCCATATTGGTAGAATTTCAGATTTGTACACTAGGAATGTCCCTCTCACATAAACATTGTGCTCGTTGATGTTAATATTTTTCAATTTCACTCTCTAAACTTTTTTTAAATAATTATTTAGTGTTCTTTCAGTAATTTATAACTGTCAGTATCCTAATGTTAAATTCTTAATGTTTTTTTTTTTTTGGTTACTTGCATTTAGCCATGCTTCTCTTTCTTTATATTTGCTGTACTATTTTCTATTTGTTTATTAAAGGAGCCATCAGTAGATTATATAGTCCATGAACAATTAAATCAGAAATTTGAAGAGATACTTCTGCTTTTGTGTTTAGTTCAAACATGTTTCTCAGTATTAAAGCTAGGGACTCCATATGTGTGTGCCCATCAATGTCAAATGTGTAAAAATATGTACTTATATACTATTATTATTTAGTTATAAAATATTTTGTCTCTTAAAGTGTTATAAGAAATATATGCAGGACTTTGAATTAAGTGAAAGGTGGCAGGCAGATATTAAGTTGTAGGAGCATTTGATTCACATGTGGAAGTCAGAAATTTAGTGAGCAAAATTTTGCTCACCAGGTACTGTGTTTTGTGTAGGGTTGATATTATAGTCAAAGTCTCCATATTTTTATTTTATTGAGCATAATAAGGTCAAGAGTTTTAGTTTACCATATATTGAGTGTATTATGTTGTTCATAAATACTAGTAGAAGGAATACAATACCTTATAAGAACAAAATTGATAATTATATAAAATAATGATTGTGCTAATTCATTCTATTTAGTCATTTTACCTTGTATATATAGTATAAAATACCATGATATATTTATAAATAAACAAAGTTTATTTGTCAATAAAGGAAATTCTCATATCACACGAATGTAAAAATATAAAAATCAATTTATTATACTTGATTGTCATGTGTTGAATTCATCTAAGTATTATGGTCATAGGCAATGCAAGGTTTATATAGTCTTTTAAAATGTGTTTATGAAAAATTTTATAGACATATATGTGTATATTTCTTAGTAAATTTTTTGTTCCTCTTTCTTTTTAAGAGTCCATTGCCTTTTTACACTTGTTGAATATTTATGGTATTATCACTCAAAATCTACTAGTTATTTTCATGTCTCTATGTCATGGTAGTCAAAAACCATTTTTTGGGCACTCTTTGAAAAAGCCAGAAATGTTTGTATGTTTCACATTTCTCTTATTCTACTGACAGTGAAGGTAGCTCGTAAATATTTTTTTAAAGAGAGACCGAGAGAGGAGAGAGAGAGAGAGAGAGAGAGAGAGAGAGAGAGAGAGAGAATGAGAGAATCTTTAATATTCAGTTTTTTTAGTTTTCGGCGGACACAACATCTTTGCTGGTATGTGGTGCTGAGGATCGAACCCGGGCCGCACGCATGCCAGACGAGCGCACTGCCGCTTGAGCCATTTCCCCAGCCCCTCGTAAATATTTCTTAAATACACAATGCTATCTTATGAAGGACAAAAGGCTGTTAATGATACTTTTCTACACTTTATTACATTACTCTTCTTAATGATGTACTTCTCTTGGATACTGTGTTCTCTACAAGAATTTGGGTAATATTCTCAAGGTAATTTTTTCTATACATTTTTATTGAATTAATATATTTTTCGCATTTGTGGTGACTTTGAACTTACTAATCTGCTACATTCCTTATGTACTTATTTTACCTTAATTTCATGTTATGCATGCAAAATATATTTATGCCAGTCTAATAGGTATTGTTTTTTTTTTTTGATTTTTGTTTATTTCAGCCATGACTCCTAATCATACCCAAGAATATTCACCAGAAAATGGCCTAAAACATATATTTCATGAAGTGATAAGTGCAAAATATAGAAGTTGTGATCTTGACTATTTTCCACAAAAGAAAATATGGAAAACTACAAGTGATAGTGAACATCAGAAATCATATAGAATATCAGGCCTTGTATACCACCAGAGAATTTATACTGGAGAGAAGCTCTACAAATATAAAGAAAAGCAACCAAAGCTTTTAGTAAAAAAAAAAGGTCTTATTTACCACAGAGGAACCCACAATGGAGAGAAGCCCTACAAATGTAAAGATTGTGCCAAAGCTTTTGGTCAACAATCAATCCTTATTCACCACAGAAGAACTCACACTGGAGAGAAGTCCTACAAATGTAAAGATTGTGGCAAAGCTTTTGGTAAAAAATCACACCTTATTTACCATGGAAGAAATCACACTGAAGAGAAGTCTTACAAATGTAAAGAATGTGACAAAGGTTTTGGTAAAAAATCAGACCTTATTCGCCACAGCAGAACACACAGTGGAGAGAAGCCCTACAAATGTAAAGATTGTGGCAAAGCTTTTGGCAAAAAATCACACCTCATTTGCCACAGACGAACTCACACTGGAAAGAAGCCCTACAAATGCACAGATTGTGGCAAAGCTTTTGGAAAAAAATCATACCTTATTTACCACAGCAGAACTCACACTGGAGAGAAGCTCTACAAATGTAAAGAATGTGCCAAAGCTTTTGCTCAAAAATCAATCCTTATTCACCACAGAAGAACTCACACTGGAGAGAAGCCCTACAAATGTAAAGATTGTGGCAAAGCTTTTGGTCAAAAATCACACCTTATTTACCATAGAAGAACTCACACTAGAGAGAAGCCCTACAAATGTAAAGAATGTGACAAAGCTTTTGGTCAAAAATCAGACCTTATTCGCCACAGCAGAACACACAGTAGAGAGAAGCCCTACAAATGTAAAGAATGTGACAAAGCTTTTGGTAAAACATCAGACCTTATTCGCCACAGCAGAACACACAGTGGAGAGAAGCCCTACAAATGTAAAGATTGTAACAAAGCTTTTGGTCGAAAATCAGACCTTATTTACCACAGCAGAACTCACACTGGAGAGAAGCCCTACAATTGTAAAGATTGTGGCAAAGCTTTTGGCAAAAAATCACACCTCATTTGCCACAGACGAACTCACACTGGAGAGAAGCCCTACAAATGTACAGATTGTGGCAAAGCTTTTGGACAAAAATCAGACCTTATTTACCACAGCAGAACTCACACTGGAGAGAAGCCCTACAAATGTAAAGAATTTGGCAAAGCTTTTTCTCAAAAATCAATCCCTATTCGCCACAGAAGAACTCACACTGGAGAGAAGCCCTACAATTGTAAAGATTGTGGCAAAGCTTTTGGTCAAAAATCACACCTTATTTACCATGGAAGAACTCACACTGGAGAGAAGCCCTACAAATGTAAAGAATGTGACAAAGCTTTTGGTCAAAAATCAGACCTTATTCGCCACAGCAGAACACACAGTGGAGAGAAGCCCTACAAATGTAAAGAATGTGACGAAGCTTTTGCTAAAAAATCAGACCTTATTCGCCACAGCAGAACTCACACTGGAGAGAAGCCCTACAAATGTAAAGATTGTAACAAAGCTTTTGTTCGAAAATCAGACCTTATTTACCACAGCAGAACTCACACTGGAGAGAAGCCCCACAAATGTAAAGATTGTGGCAAAGCTTTTGCCAAAAAATCATACCTCATTTGCCACAGACGAACTCACACTGGAGAGAAGCCCTACAAATGTACAGATTGTGGCAAAGCTTTTGGACAAAAATCAGAACTTATTTACCACAGGAGAACTCACACTGGAGAGAAGCCCTACAATTGTAAAGATTGTGGCAAAGCTTTTGGTCAAAAATCACACCTTATTTACCATGGAAGAACTCACACTGGAGAGAAGCCCTACAAATGTAAAGAATGTGACAAAGCTTTTGGTCAAAAATCAGACCTTATTCGCCACAGCAGAACACACAGTGGAGAGAAGCCCTACAAATGTAAAGAATGTGACAAAGCTTTTGCTAAAAAATCAGACCTTATTCGCCACAGCAGAACTCACACTGGAGAGAAGCCCTACAAATGTAAAGATTGTAACAAAGCTTTTGGTCGAAAATCAGACCTTATTTACCACAGCAGAACTCACACTGGAGAGAAGCCCCACAAATGTAAAGATTGTGGCAAAGCTTTTGCCAAAAAATCACACCTCATTTGCCACAGACGAACTCACACTGGAGAGAAGCCCTACAAATGTACAGATTGTGGCAAAGCTTTTGGACAAAAATCAGAACTTATTTACCACAGGAGAACTCACACTGGAGAGAAGCCCTACAAATGTAAAGAATGTGGCAAAGCTTTTGCTCAAAAATCAATCCCTATTCGCCACAGAAGAACTCACACTGGAGAGAAGCCCTACAATTGTAAAGATTGTGGCAAAGCTTTTGGTCAAAAATCACACCTTATTTACCATGGAAGAACTCACACTGGAGAGAAGCCCTACAGATGTAAAGAATGTGACAAAGCTTTTGGTCAAAAATCAGACCTTATTCGCCACAGCAGAACACACAGTGGAGAGAAGCCCTATAAATGTAAAGAATGTGACAAAGCTTTTGGTAAAAAATCAGACCTTATTCGCCACAGCAGAACACACAGTGGAGAGAAGCCCTACAAATGTAAAGATTGTAACAAAGCTTTTGGTCGAAAATCAGACCTTATTTACCATGGCAGAACTCACACTGGAGATAAGCCCTACAAATGTAAAGATTGTGGCAAAGCTTTTGGTAAAAAATCACACCTTATTTACCATGGAAGAACTCACAATGGAGAGAAGCCCTACAAATGTTCAGAATGTGGCAAAGCTTTTGGTGACAAATCAAACCTTACTCGCCACAGCAGAAACGACTGTGGAGAGAAGTCCTACCATTGTAAAGATTGTGGCAAAGCTTTTGGTCAAAAAGTAGACCTTATTCATCACAGCAGAACTCACTGGAGAGAAGCCCTACATATGTAAAGAATGTGGCAAAGCTTTACTCAAAAAACAAGCTTTATTTGCCACAAAATAACTCACACTAGAGAGAAGCCTTACAAATATAAAGAATGTGGCAAAGTATTCAGTCAAAAATCACACCTTATTTGCCACTACAGAACCCACACTGAAGAGAAGCCTCACAAATGCAAAGTATGTGACAAAGTTTTTACTCAAATTTTACACCTTGTTTGCCACAGCAGCATTTACACTGGAGAGAAGCTTCACAAATATAAGGAATGTGGTAAAGCTTTAAGCAATAAAACTCGCCTTATTCACCACAACAGCACTCACACTGGAAAATAGCCCCACAAATGTGAGTAATGTGGAAAAGTATTTAATAAAAAATAATACTTTATTCACCACAGCAGAAAACATCCTGGTGAATGTGAAATGTAAATAAAGTGATAATACTTTTAAAGAAAGACTAAACCTTGGGGCTGGTGTTGTGTTTCAGTGGTAGAGCTAGCCTCACATGTGTGAGATTCTGGGTTCGATCCTCAGCACCACAGAAATATAAATAAGTGAAATAAAGGTATTGTGTCCAACTACAACTAAAAAATAAACATTAAAAAAGGAAGACTAAACCTTATGAACAACAGAATTTATACAGAAAAGAACCCCTACAAATTGAAAAAATGCAGCAAAGCTTTTAATAAGAAATCAATTCTTTTCACCACTAGGCTACTTATTCTGGAAAGAAGATATATGAATGTAGACAATCTAGAAATATTTTATATTATATATCATATATTACTAGACATCAGAGAAAACACACTGGAGAGAAGCTCTACAAATGAGAGCATTTTTACGATTACTCTTAGAAAGGAACAAAACTTAATCCTCACCACAATAACCATAGTGTAGAGAAAGTTTTGAAATGTGAAAATTGACAATGTGACAATTCCTCCAAAATTTATTCACCAATACTCAGCACCTGTGGATACATACTGGTTAGAGAAAATACAAATGGAAAAAGCATATTGTAGCCACATGTTTCTTTCTTAAACACTGTTTATTTTTGGATAATTCATTGTGCCCCAAAACCCTAAAATGTTAAATAATATTTCCAAAATGTATTTAAATTTTAAATTCATTGAACATCATTCATTGAAAACTCATACTAATAGTGAACATTGAACAGATTTTGTCCAAAAAGTATGCCTTATATAAAAATAAAACTTTTTTAATAAATGTGAGTATAGTATAATTATTATCTATATATTATACCTTGATGTATATGAGGATCAGTAAAATACAGAATTCATTTAAGTTTAGAAAACAAGTAGTTGTCTTTAACTTTTGCTTAAATTTATTAAGCATTATTAAGTTATTTTGTAGAAATATCTGTCATAATATCATACATGCATAGTGAAGAAACCTCATTTTTGAAAAAATATAAATGTTTTTCTAAATCAAAAATTACTATTTTCACTTTTAAATACTGAGAAAAGTATTATATGAAATCTATTTTTGATATTTAACATTGAAGTGTAATATTTTAAACTTTAATTTTTTTTGTATTTCAGTTTAAGTTTATGTATTTTTTTATACAGTGACCCACATTTCTTTGCCCTCTCTCCACTTTTTCAAATTTTGGGACTGCCTTGCTAAGTTGCTTGAAACCACACTAAGTTGCTAAGGCTGAATTTAAACTTCTGAAGCTACTCAGCTTCCCAATTTGCTTGGATTGTAAGCATTGACCATCATGCCAGGTTTACAGTGCATTTTTCTACATATATTTATCTTATGTATGCAATATGTCTTTAAAACTGAATATTTGTTTATATGTAATCACTCATATATTGCATCCTGTTAAATGACACACATCATAGTGTTCCACTTGACTAAATGTTCTATGTAACAGTAAAACATACTATTGAGTAAATAATACTCTAGCATCTGTTAATACTTTTACACATTTTAATCAAACTTAATGTGGAATACAATTTGCATAAGTCAGATCATTATTTTTTCTGTTTGTATTTATGGTGAAATTAAGAGTTATAAGAAGGATATAGATATAGGAAAATAAGCCCCAGATTTTCATATCTTGATTTATAAATATTAAAATGTTAACATTTTTACATTTCCTAGTTATTTTAATAGACTGAATTTCCACAAACTTAAGGGTAACTCTTACTGGAGACAAGAGCTTTATCTTTCTTTTATGCATAATGGCCTTCTAGACTTCATCCTCATTGGAGAAATTTCATTTTTCTGTGAATGAGGTCAATGATCAATGTTTTCATGTACATTAGTAAATTATCCTTGTTATTCTATAGGGAGTGTTATTTCAGGGCAGGAATTAGAGAAATGGATGTGGAGTCAATGTTGAATGAGGCCTTATATTTATGACGAAATAATCAATGAGCTATGTTTTATAGTCTCAATTTCTGATGACCAGTAGTAAGAGGTAAACTGAGGAGGTTGTATTTAAAGATTAAGTTTCTTATCATAAAATGTTGCCTTTTCAGCTACAATAGGGTAAAAGCTTTTTTCATACACAATCCATACAAAAATCATATTGAATATTATTCACAATTTTATTAGCATTACATATAATTCATGAAGAAATGAGTTTACAGCAACATATGCCTAAGAATAAGATCTGGGGACATTGTACACTATCCAATATAGACATATTTATATCTATATTTATATCAATTTAATTATACATGAAACTACACTAAATGAGAAGAAAAATCAATTGGATCAACACACAACAATGTAGAAATAGAAACTTGTAAAGACTTAAGCAAGAGACCAATAGCGTATGAAGTGTGGTTTCCAAATGCTAGGGGAAAAATGGACATATGATCAGTTAAAGGTAATTGAAGAAAGATAAGTTACCCACTTTGAGCTACAACAGCATTTGAAAATAGTCACAAAGTAAGCAAAGATTATTTATTTCCATTTGTATGCTTTGTAATATTTTCCAAATTTTTTTCTGCATATTTTATTGCAGTCAAATTGGAAAACAATCCAGAAAGTTCATAAAGACAAGTATTGCTCCTCTGGTTTTAAAAGTAAGAAAAGGAATAGAGATTTATCGAGCCAAAAATATTTACTAGTTAAAAAAAAAAAAAAAAGAACCGAGATTACCAGAGTCTAAGTATAATATATTTCAGCCATCCATGGCTGCACAGGGCATTTTTGCTTAACAAAGAATTTGTTCATGTATGTACACTTAAAGAAGATTGCTGTTTTTAATCAGTCTTTTTCATTAATAACAATGATGTACCTTTCAATAGTTTCCATTCACAAAAATACATAATTTCAGAAATCTTTTGGTTCATTCTCCATATATTCTTCCACAATATTCACCAGTACAAGATAATATAAACCTTTTGGTAGCCCCATCAAGGCATTCACTTCTATTAATTTTAAGGCCAAAAATATACTGCATAGAAAAGTATGATACATGGAACAACATAATTTTACTTAGTAAAAATATATTTTTTTTTCATGAAAAATATATCCCAACTCCTTTGTCTTGGGATTACATTTGGAAGATATGAGGTAACTATACTGTGTATTATGACCTTAGGCTATGAGCCTTAAAATTACCTTAAAATAAAAAAGAATATTCATGTTTATTTGTAAATATAGTTTTCATATTTCAAATATTCAAATTCCACAACAATCAATGATACAAAAACTTGAGAAAAACAACTGCAGTTTGCTGTCTAATCATGATATTTCAATACCTGCTATACCTGTGACTTCCGCTTTTTTTAAAAAAAAATAATAAATTTTTCATACAATTTGGGTGAAGTGGAGGACAAAATCTCCTGAATTGTTTTCCTGGGAAAGCCATCATACTTGAAACAGCTGAACCCCAACTCAAAATGTTTATTCTACATTCTAATTATATCAGTTCTTAACTCATCTAGCATAAAACAAATCCACTTTCTTCTGGTTGAATATGTTGTCCTCAATGATATGGAACCTGGGAGCTAAAAGAAGTATGACATAAATAATGAGGTCTTTTTTTGCATAAGGCAAATTTCACTTTTTATATGTGAGTTTTCTGCCTGTGAAGATCTACATTTCTCTTCCTACAATGGTATTATGATTGATCGTGACTTGTGTGATTACAGGAGTCTTAAAATACAGCTACATGTGTTGGAGTCCTTTCACTGGTAAAAAATACTATAATTTGTACTCTAATATGAGATTCAAAATGGTGCTAGACAAACCTACTTTTTAATCTGCCTCTTTATTCATGGTTTTTTAATGGTTTTGATCTAGTCAGTCATCAAGATGTAAATTCCCTCTTTAATCATTAGCAATGAGACAATTTTTGCCATTAAAAGTAAAAACATTCTCATAGAGTCTTTGCTATATTCTAAGGCACCACTCTTGATTTGCTTTACTAAACAAAATAAATCCCACATATTTGAATCCCAAAGTAAATGGCAATACGTTAACCTAAGCACAGTGAGGAATGTAAGAAATACAAGATATCACCTTTGAAATACAAAAACAAATAAGAATCAGAAATGCTAAGCCATTACCATCTAAACTATACCAGAACTTTTAAAATTTAATCTTAGATATTCTACTCACTCTCATAGTAAGATGCCTTAGACTCAAAGATATTTAATCACTCACTAAAGGTCACTCAGTGAATGCATATCAGTTCTTACTCTAAAGCTTTTATAGAATTTTTTTGATAATTAATTGCAAAATCTCACCTGTCTTCTTTCGAAATAAGACAAAGAGGTTGTTTTAGTCTGTTTTATAATGTTATAGAAAAATATCAGAAAGAGGCTGTTGATAGCCATAGATGAAGGAGCCCCAGCAAATTTCCAGCTGCCAGCAATTTTCCAGCTGCCAGCTGATGATTGGCTCACAGTGGCCCCAGCAAAATTCCAGCTTCCAGCTGATGATTGGCTCACAGCGGCCCCAGCAAACTTCTAGCTACCAACTGATTGGCTCCTCTGTGGTAATACACATTGGGCTGTCCCCCCACACTTTTAGACCACAGAGATGCTCATTGGGGGACTTTTTTTTTCTCCACCCTCATGACCCAGCCAATCAGCCTCAAGAGCAGAAGTAGTGGGGGGGGGTTGAGAGGCTTGTGGGAAGCTGGTGGTGGCAATTGGGCTCTGAGGGAATTCCTGAAGAGCTCGTGTGGTGTGGCGTGTGTGTTCTAAAAATAAATTTTGTTTCTGCTTGATAAGTAGCTCATGAATTGTGCCAAGCAAGACTGCAGCATTTGGTGGCTCGCACAAGGAGCGACTGAGGGTAAGTGATAAGGTAAACTGCTCAGCCCTGAGGGCAGGGCGAGAGGATGGGTAGTCATTTGAAGATTCTTCTTTCATTTTGTTTAGCTTTAGTTTTAAGTTGCCTGTCCCTGGTGATGTGTAAGATGGAAGAAAAACCTGCTCACATCTGAGGAAAAACTATTTATGTCTGAGGAACACTAAGGGAGAAAGGACAGATGGACATTTCAGGAGGATAGAAAGGCTATTATAATGATTTTTTGTTGTTCCACTTTTATTTCATTCTCTTTCAGTTTTTCTGGTTGTTATCTTGTTGGGTTGTATTATAGTTATAATAGAAATATGGGATCAGAAATTAGTAAAAAAAACAAACTGAAAGAGTGTTAAGTAAATTGTTAGAGGAAGGAGGCATCCCAGGAAAATCAAGAGCAGTCAGGGCATACGTGTTGATACAATACAAAAATGTAGCCCATGGCTTTTTAAGGAGGAGTTGTTAAATATATCACAATTAAACCATCATGGTGAAGATTTAAAAAGAATAGAAAAGAAAAGCCCAGGGACTCTGCCAGTTGGCACATTGCCATTTTGGACATTTGTATCTTGTTTGCTTAGTTCAAAGTCTTCAGTTCAGACAATGGTAGATGAAGGAGAAGACATATTGATTCAAGTAAAAGAGAAGGTCTCTCAAGCTAGTCAGACAGAGGAAAAGATCAAGTAAAAAGAAGGTCTCTTGAGCTAGTCAAAAGATTTAAGTGAAAGAGAAGGTCTCTCGAGCTAGTCGAACAGAGGGAAAAATTTAAGTAAACGAAAAGGTCTCTAGAGCTAGTCAAAAAGAAGAAGAAAGTTTAGAGCAGAAAAAGCCATCAGGTGAAAAGTTACAACAGGAGACTGCTACTAACACCTTTCTATTACCAGAGGGCATAAGTGTCCAACCAACAGCGCCACCTCCACATGCTGGGAGGCCCCCAACCCCCTTAGTTGATAGATGGGATCCTGAGACAGGACCTCAAATACTAACATGCCCTGTATTTGAGCAGGCAGGAGGGCAGCAAATTCATCATGCTTCAGATTTCAAAACAGTGAAGCAGCTAAAAGAGGCTGTAACAACCTATGGTCCTCAAGCACCCTTCACTGTAAGCATGGTCAAATCCATTAACAACTTAAACATGACGCCAGCAGATTGGCCTAGTATGTCTAAAGCTGTGCTAAATGGAGGACAATACCTGTTATGGAAAGTTGCCACTGAGGAATTTTGCAAGGAGTCGGCTAGGCAAAACGCAGCAGCTGGTTATATTCAGAGAAATCTAGATATGTTATTAGGAAAGGGACCTTATGTGGATCAGCAGCAACAAATTGCATATGATCCTGCCATATACTCACAAATTGCTGTATATGTGGTTAGGGCATGGAAGACTTTACAACGACATGGAGGTTTACAAGGTCAATTATCTAAGGTAATACAAGGAGCTTATGAACCTTATGCTGAATTTGTAAATAGGCTTTTTCAAATAGCTACCAGAGTTTTTGGGAATACAGAATAAGCAATGCCATTAATAAAACAACTGGCTTATGAACAAGCGAATTGTTGGTGCAGAGAAGTCATTAGACCATGGAAACATGAGTATTTAGACACATATTAATTATGTAGAGATATTAATGAATAAGGGCAAATCTTGGCAGCTGCAGTACAACAGGTTTTAGATGCCATGCCAAATACATGCTACAATTGTGAACAAACAGGACATTTTAAAAGGAATTGCCACATAGGAGGAGGGTTTAACAAAACTAGGTATCAAATGAGTAGAATACCTGGTATTTTCCCACAATGCTGTAAAGGGAGACATTGAGCTAATGAGTGCCATTCTCAAACCACCATAGAGGGTACTCCGTTATCAAAAAACGAACAAAAACCAGGTGTCTATCCACAATATCATGGAGAAAAGCATCGAGCTCCATTGCCAAAAAATGGATAGGGGGAGCCAATTCTCCAAGGCCCAGGAACACAATGTATGGGGCACTGGAGGAATCCAGCAAAACCATCAGGGTAGTTCCCAGGACACAATGTCCATTAGATCCCTCACTTGACAAACCAGAGAAAATGCAGGATTGAACATCTGCACCTCAGCCAGAACAGTACTAACTCCAGAGATGGGAGTTAAAATAATTTCCACGGGGGTAAAAGGACCTCTTCTCAAAGGAAAAATAGGCTTATTGTTGGGACGCAGTTCTTCTACTCTAAAAGGACTTATGACAAGTCCTGGGGTAATTGATCATGGTTATAAAGGTGAAATAAAATTTATAGCCAGTTCTCCAAAGGGAATATCAGTAATTGCACCAGGAGATAGAATAGCACCATTACTAATAATACTCAGCCTACATGATAAAGTTTCCAGTCGTACTGTAGAAAGAGGTTCCAGGGGAATAGGCTCCACAGGTGTAGATTGGGCTATGCTTTCTTTAAATTTAGATTTTCGCCCATGCTAAAACTAAATATTTAAGGACATGAGTTTAATGGGCTACTGGATACAGGTGCAGACCTTAGCATCATCTCCAAGAATGGCCAAAACACAGGCCATTACAACAAGCCACTCAAACGCTTTGAGGCCTAGGAGTGGTGACTAATCCCCATAGAAGTGCAATGGTATTAGATTGGAAGGATCCTAAAGGATGTGAAGCAAGTATAGAGCCATATGTATTGGATCATCTTCTTATAAGTTTAAGGGGACGAGATGTTCTAGATCAATTAGGTTTGACATTAACAAATAATATCAATCAAAATGCAGCCACTATTAGGGCTAGACAAGGTTGTAGGAAAGAAAAACGATTAGGAGAACAAAAACAACGTATAGCAGCATGAATTCAAATAGATCAAGGAATAAATAGACATGGACTGGGTTTTCAGAATGGGTCACTGAGACAATAAAAATTACTTGAAAATCAGAAAGACCAGTATGGGTTCCTCAGTGGTCTTTGACTAAAGAAAAGATACAAGCAGCCCATGATCTGGTCAAACAACAATTTGCAGAAGGACATATACAACTTTCCATATCTCCCCATAATACTCCCATTTTTGTCATCAAAAAGAAATCTGTTAAATGGAGATTATTGCAAGATCAAAGAGCCATTAATAATGAGATGGTTATTATGGGACAATGAGATCGTTATTATGGGACCTGCTCAATAGGGGATTCCTCAATTGTGTGCTTTGCCAAAAACCTGATATGTTTTAATTATAGATATTAAAAATTGTTTTTTTTTTTTTTTTACCATTTGGATTCATCCTGAGGATAGTAAACATTTTGCATTTACTATCCCTGCACTGAATTATGAAGGTCCTGATCAGAGATATGAAAGGAAAGTACTCCCTCAAGGGATGGCTAACAGCCCAACTAAGTGTCAAATTTTTGTTAACAAAGTAATCCAGCCACTTAGAAATCAAAATCTTGAACTACAAATATTTAAATATATGGATGATGTATTATTAGCACACAAAGATAAAAAAAACATTGCTACAATATTATGCCACACTTACAAACTTATTAAAAAATTATAATCTAGAGATAGCAATAGAAAAAGTACAATTAAATTTTCCAATTAATTATTTAGGCGTTCTATTATCCTCAACCATGGTCCTTCCACTAAAAATTCAAATACTAGTAGATGAACTCAAATCACATAAAGACTTTTAAAGTTATTAGGAGACATAAATTGGATAAGGCCTTATCTAGGCATACCAACAGGAGAGTTAGGATCTATATTTGATATCCTAAAACATACATCAGATCTAATTTCACCCTGCATTTTAATGCCTGAAGCAAGAAAGTCATTAAAAATTATTGAAACATATGGAAAATATGCATTTGGATAGAATTGATATAAGTTTGCCTTTATTATTTATTGTACTAAAAACAAAAAATATTCCTACTGGAGTATTTTGGCAAGAAGGAACATTATTATGGATACAATTATCTTATTCTCCGAACACTATTCTTACTAGGCATCCTGAGGTTATAGGGCAATTAATACTCAAAGGAATAAAAGCAGCAAAGGGAGTGTTTGGAATTTCTCCCAATAAAATTATTACTCCATATACTATGAATCAAATTGATGAGTTAGCTAATGAGTTAAAGACTTGGGCAATTATCATGTGCAAATCTAATGTTTTATTTGATATCCACTTACCATCAAATCCTTTATTGTCTTTTTGGTCATTGCATCCTGTTGTTTTTCCAAATTGACAAGAAAAACACCTATCACGAATGCTCCAGATATATTCACTGATGTGTCAAAACATGGTTCTGAAACAATAGTTACCCGTGATCAAATTTTTACATTTTTAGTACCCAAACAATCAGCTCAAATGGTAGAGCTTAATGTAGTATTATGTGCTTTTGTGCTGTTTAAAGTTGTGTATTTAATTTATTTTCTGATAGTCAATATATAGTTAATGCTATAGTATCCCTTGAAGATGCTGGTAGGATTTCCCCTTCCTTTACTGTTTTCTCTTTGCTTTCCACTATATAAAATCTAATCTGGGACAGAAAAGATCCATTGTTTATAGGACATATCAGAGCACATACAGGATTACCTAGAGCCCTTAGTTTGGGCAATGATTTAGCAGATAAAACTACACATGACAAACATATATTCTCTACACTAGAAGAAGCTCCAAATTTTCATAATAGTTTCCATGTCAATGCTAATACTTTACAAAAGCATTTTAAAATAACTAAGGAACAAGCCATATATATATATAATAAAACAATGTAAAAATTGTGTGACCTTTTTACCACAAGTTAATCTTGGAGCCAATCCTAGAGGAATGATACCTAACCATATTGGTAGATGGACGTCACACACTTGCCACAATTTGGAAAATTAAAATATTTGCATGTTACAGTTGATGCTTCTCCTGGATTTTTGATGGGCTCCTTTCATGCTGGAGAAAAAACTAGAGATGTTATAGCTCATTGTTTAGAAAATTTTGCCTCTGTGGGCATTACAAAACAGTTAAAAACAAATAATGCCCCTGGTTATACTTCTACCTATTTTAAACAATTTTGCTCATCATTTGGCATTACTCATAAAACAGGAATCCCATACAATCCACATGGACAAGGTATAGTTGAAAGAGTTCATCAAACTATTAAAATGTAGTTATTAAAGCAAAAAGAGGGAGTTGGGAAGGGGTATATATTCCCCAAAGATAAAATTAAAATAACCCTTTTTACTCTAAACTTTTTAAATTTGGATTCATCAGGGCTTAGTGCTGCAGAAAGGCATATGTGTCCAAAAAATGTATGTAAGCCCAAGGTAATTTGGAAGGATATTCTAAAAGGACAATGGAAAGGTCCTGACCCATTCATTGTCTGGACTGTCTGTTTGTGTGTTTCCATAGGGAGAACAGCAGCTGATTTGGATTCCAGAGAGATGAACTAAAGTGATTTCTACAGACCAAAAAGAAGATGATTTGGCTCAAATACATAATAGCTGATATCCAGAACTCCAGTTTCTCTATTCTTACATCTGTGACAGAACCAGGATGCTTTTTTCAATATCTATTTTATTATTACCTTTTCCTACATCATGAAGTTCTATTTTGTTTTTTGAGCTAATACAGACCTAGCTTAATGTTTTGTTGATCAGTTCTATTTTTATGACTATAGAGTTTTTAAACGTTGAAATGGAGTTTTCACTGTAAAAAGTTATAAGGCCTTTACTATTATGTTATGTGTTGTATGTATTATATTATGTGTGCACACTTGTGTTTTGTGTTGTATGTTTGTATGTACGTATGTGCATATATCATATATGATGAGTTCTCAGGAAAAAAATGGATCCAAATATTTTTTTTTTTAATTCACGTGATTTAAATGGTTTAATTTAAATTAGGTAAAGAGCTGTTGAGGATAGTTTTAATACGTGAATAAAAGGTGGCTAACAGATCTGTTTGTTTACTTTCACCTTTCTTTTTTATTAAATTTAATAATTCTGTTCGAGATAAAGTAAATTGTTCAGAAAATTGTTTTCTTTTAGTGCCTTCTGGAATTTGAGATAATTTTTTCTTTTGCCATTATTGCCAAAATTCCTATCTTCATCCCAGTGCCAGTGAAGACAAAGACAAAACCAATCTGCAGGTTCTGCAATAGCTATCACTGAACTGCTTACAGAACTAGCCTGGACTATGTATCACTTGTACTGTGAACTCACTTGTATGCATTGTGAACTATCTGTTAGTGCAGCGACTTGTGGTAGTGTTGGGGTATTTTTGCTGATGGTGTCATCGATGGTACAATTTTTCCAAAAGGAGCCATCAATTGGCTTGGTGTATCCTCCTCCCTATTGCTTGTGATGGTTGTTCAGCTAAAATCTGGGGGCCAACAAAGGTGAGGCAAAGAACCTCACGGCCCCGCTGGTACAAAGACCTATCCACAGGTGTGGCTGTATGCTGGACCGGTAGTCAATGATGGGTAAGTTCCAATTGCTATGGTACCGACCTAAGACAGGAGGCTGACGCCTTGAGGCCAGCTCATTTGATGACGTTAAAGGACCATATGTAGTATTGGACAACTTAAGGAAGGCACAGTCCCTAAGCCACATGCTTGTTGTTTAAACAGAGAGGGGGAGATGTTGAGAGCCACAGCCGAAGGGGCTCCAGCAATCTTCCAGCTGCCAGCAAACAGCGGCCCCAGCAAACTTTAGCTGCCAACTGATTGACTCCTCTGTGGTGATGCACATTGAACTGTTTCCCCGCCCTTTCATACCATGGAACTGCTCATTGGGGAACTTTTTTTGGCTCCACCCATGTGACCCAGCCAATCGGCCTCAAGAGCAGGAGTAATAGGGCAGTTGAGAGGCTTCTGGGAAGCCGGTGGTGGCAGTTGGGCTCTGAGGGAATTCCTGAAGAGCTCGTGTGGTGTGGCATGTGTGTTAAAAGTTTGTTTATGCTTGATAAGTGGCTCATTAATTGTGCCCATCCAGACTGTGGCAACAGGCCAATGTATAAAAAGAGATATAAATGCATTAAAATATTTTCTGAGAGGCTGGCATTGTGGCTCAGTGGTAGAGTGCTCACCTGTAACATGCAAAAAGCTGGGTTCAATTCTCAGCACCACATAAAAATGAATAAATAAATAAAATAAAGGTATTGTGTCCAAGTACAACTTATAAATAAATAAATAAATAAATAAATAAATACATTGTTTGAATACATAGTTCTGAAGATTTAAGTGCACTGTACCAGAATTTTCTCAGCTCCTGTGACAGATCCTTTATGTGTTTTACACATGAGGTGGCATTATGGTGAGGGCTCATTTGAGATGCAGAGAGAACATAATGAGCCAGGAAATCAGAGAAATTCAGAAAAAAGACTTACTCTTTTGTAACAGCTGGCTTTAATAAGAACTATGTTGTGCCCCATGAAAGTTACATTAACCCTTTCCAAGAGCCATCTCCCCCCCCAATGATCTAACCACAATTTCCTAGATCTCACTTCTTAAACATTCCACTATTTTCCAACTCTCTCCCTTTGAAACTAAGTTCCAAACACATGAACATTTGGGGGACATACTCAAATCATAATGAAAGAAATATGAGAGAGACAATGGTAAAAATGAGAACTAGAATGTCATTTCTTAGTAGTTTTAAAGATTCTAGATACTACAGTAAAATGATTTAGAGTATAGAAATTATTTAAGGTTGATATTTTTTAAAGACAATAGGAAATTTAATTAAATTACTTTTTTAAGATGAATGAATTTGAATGTGACAAGACAAATGGGCTAGGTATATTAAAATAAGGAAAAAGTCTGCAAAAACTCAATGAATGTTTACTAAATCATGCCTACGTATAAAAAGAGAATGCTAGGCTTTCTGATTATGCTATACCAAACCAAATGTTTACTGGCTAAAATCTGGTGGCCCTCAAAACCAGAGCAAATATTCATATAAAAGATGCAATGGACATCAGTCTCAAGAGCTTCCTACTTAAAATATCTGCTTCCAAAGACTACATGATTCATAGTAATTCTCAGAAGTATTATATTTCTTTCAATTTCAATTTTTAGCTTTCTATATAGTTACCTCACCATCTCATTGCCATATCAATATTTTCTTGAACTTCTTCATATATTAATCTATACACTATCTCAGATATGTTTGTTTCTAGATTGTCAGGGATCCCTCAGTGAATTCTGAGATGTGTGAGAGGTCGAACAAGCATAGAAATTTGCTTATGAAAAATAAGCCATATTTTAGGTGGGAAGTAAAAGAAGAAAAGATGCAAAAGTACTCATCTAAACTTGTATGTGCTGATACTACACAAGGTTATTTCAATGATGTCTGGTTTGGGGTAGGGTAGCAACTTTTCTTATACATTATGACACAAAGTTTATCAAATATGGTTGTTACAGACTTTTTAAGAACACCTAAATTTTTCTTAGTAATTTCTACATTGAAAAAGTACTGTTACCTTTAAACAAAACTATCCATTGCAATAAATCTGAAATAGTTCTTTAATATTGCAAAACAGAAAATTGATGGCATTATTCAGTGAAAGCCAATATTTTCCAATATCACCTCACACCACAATATATGTACCTTATATAGTTTAACACCTATAGGGGTTCTTAACACAATGGATAGATAATTAAAATAAAGAGTGAAATGAGACTCAGAAACAACTAATTATAGTAAAAATTATTATTACCTTATTTCACATATTAGTGCACCCTTTTGCTTTTTTTCCCAAAAGATTTTTTTAAACCTTTGGTATAATATTTCACTTTATTTAAATAACATTATAAATAGTAATATTTATTTATATTTACTCTCTGATGCTTCTCAAATATATTTGCATATCTCAAGACCTCAGCAGATTTCTATACACATTATTCACTAGAGAAACCATAGTTACTTCTGAAATCTATATTGCTCTTTTCAAATGAGGTCTTGCAGGTTTTGAAAAATATCTGAAATAATTATAATGAACTTATTTTTAATTAGTGTATAGTAAGTGCCTGATAAATATTTGTGAAAAGAATGAAGAAATAATAAGAGCATTTATATAATCTGTACAATAGGGTATGTGGTATTTCATGATTTTAGCTACAACTTATTGAATATTAGAACAATCTTAGTATGTGAGTAAGATGTGGGTATGATGAAGCAATAATAAATAAAAATTGCATGCTGAATTGTTAGTAATTTAGCAATTTTTTTTTTCAAAAACAGACACTCTGATGTGTGGTTTTTGTCAACTATTATATTATGAATGAATGAAGCTCAGTAAATGAATAATTGGAATTACATACTTGCTTAGGATGCCTATCATTCATGGTTAAAAAACCTTTAGCTATATAAAATTTAATACTGTATGTACCATTGTGATATAATGGAATTTTGACAAAGTGTACATTAATAACACTGAAGTCTTTCATTGAGTCTTATATCAGTTTATGAAATAAACTTACTATATGTGATTTCCTCAATTCTAAGTGTCTTATGCTTTAAGAAACTGTATGGACAATGCAAATTAAAGTTAATATACTAATATCAATAGCAGAAGCACTACAGAAAAGATGAAAACAAAGAATTGGGAGATTCCACCATTAAAGAAGTAATTTTCTAAACATCTTTTCAATGTACCTAACCCACTATTGATACCAAAATTAATAAGCAAACTCTTCTCATGCTGATTGTGCATGCTGCTATTATATAAAATGAAAACAAGCAAGTGTGTCAGAGATGCATTTAACAACATTAGTTGAAAATACTATTGATTGATAAGTATCTCACTGTGTTTGACCCCAGCAAATACCTTCTCAGTGTGCAAGATAAATGGGTAAAAATTTAAAAAAAAAATCAAGTAAAATCTATGTTAAAGAATGACAACTATTTTTTCATAAGGAAAATGTTAATGTCTTTTTGAAACAACATGACAATAAACTGTGCCCTATCACATAAAGGAAAGCAACAATTCTGGTAAACTTCTTCATTTTGTTCTTTGAATATGCCAAGTATTCTTTGGCAAACTTCTACATATATTGTTCAAATTTCAGAGGTGTAAATTATATCTGGTTTTCTCTAAATTGCTACTTATTTAATATAAATTTGTTGAGAAATTATTTCTGCATTTCCTGATAGTGAAATTTAGCGAGGAATGGAAGTCATTTAAAGCTCTATGAATTGGAATCCCAAAAAGGTGGGAGGAAACTGTATATAAACATGAGAAACATATTGAGTACTATGAATTTGTTCCAGATATTTATTTCCCTTAGTATTCACTTTTCACATAAACTAGTGCTTTTAAATGAAGATGACTATTAAATACCATAGAAAAGGCCATCAGAGTAATCAGAAGAAGAAATTTAAAAGAGAAATAATAAAATCATAAACATCTGGTTGAAACAAGAACAGACCAACTGTTGGACCTTAGCTTTTGACTTTACTAAATTTTCTCCTATCTTTTTTTTATTATGACTAAGTGGAAGTTACTTCTATTAAAACCATGGCCAGAACAATTTATAGCAATTTGTTTTTTTTAAACATCTATAAAATTGACTTGCTAACTCAGGATAGAATCTAATGAGTAAATCTTGTTATGGTAAGAAAAAGAAAGTATAACTACACAACATAAACATTGGCCTTTCCAAGAAAAGAATATTAGGGTGAAAATCAATTTGATAAAATAGTATTGAATATTTTAGATCTAAAAAAAGGCAGAACTATTTAAAATAATTTTGATTATTAGATGCATGTAAAAAAAAAGTAGTAGTGTCCAGGCCTGATGTGGTGGTACATAACTGTAATCCCAAATATCATAGAGGCTGAAGCTGAAGGATAAAAACATTAAGCCCAGCCATGGTAACTAAGTGAGACAAATAAAATATCAAAGAATTTTGTATATATATGAGTGATAAAGCACCCCTAGTTCAATTCTCAGTGCCATATAAAACAGTAGTTTCCAAAATTTACACCCAAATCAGCAGCCCACACTCTATCTGCAACTATGTAAAGTTTTAAAAGAAAAATACATTTACCCATACCTACTACTAGTTATCTGATTATATTGATCATAATCTTGAAATATATACATAGAAGACCCTTCACAATGTTTTAGGTGTTCCCATTATTTTTTCTAATTGCAATGAGAGAGGGAGAAAAACCAATTTAACTTATGGGGCCACTTCTTTTTTTTCAGGCCTAATGAATCAAATATTAAAAAGATTTAGTGTTTAATTGATCATCATTTATGATATGTGTTCTGTGATTTCTTAATCTACATTGGACACATCATTATTTCTGTGTATCAGCATCTGCACAGGCCACCACACCCCACTCTATTTTTTAATAGTTACAAGTCCCTGAGTTCATGCTTCCTCAGTTAGTTATTCTCTTTTAAAAATAATTATGTGTTGCATTCTTTGTCAACAGAAAATTTATTAAGGTTAAAGACCCATCAGCATTATGACAAATTTGACTTTAAGATACTTTTCATCACAAAACACACACCAGAAGTAAGAATAATTTCTTTCTCTAATGTATTAGCCTTTCTGACATCCAATATCAGGACATGAATGCTACTCATGGAGGGATGTTCTTACCATCAAAAACAATCAATACTACTTTCTTTTATGCCATTAAATTTTACAAAATTGCACATTTTACTGTGTTCCATATACAGAACTTGGCTTTCCATTATTTGTGCTTAGTGCATTTTTACTTTCTTTTTTCCTCACTTTGTTTTTCCTGTATTTTCTAATATTCAAATTTTTTTTGGTGAGAAAAATAGATCACTAGAATCTTCTAACTTTTGCTACATTCAATCACTTGACTACTCACTAGCTAATATTTCTATTAAACTATCATTTTAAAGGTACGACTGAGGTATGCTAACAAAACTATTTTCAAGGTGTACTGCAGAATCATCATAACTTTCTTTTTTTTAATTTTTTTATTTATTTATTTTTTAATTTAATTTTTTAATTGTTGGTTTTTCAAAACATTACATAGTTCTTGATATATCATATTTCACACTTTGATTCAAGTGAGTTATGAACTCCCATTTTTACCCCCTATACATATTGCAGAATCACATCAGTTACACTTCCATTAATTTATATATTGCCATACTAGTGTTTGTTGTATTCTGCTGCCTTTCCTATCCTTTAGTATCCCCCTCCGCTTCCTTCCCTTCCCCTCCTCTCTCTCTAACCCCTCTCCTGTAATTCATTTCTCCCCCTTGTATTATTTTTCCCTTTCCCCTCGCTTCCTCTTGTATGTAATTTTGTATAACCCTGAGGGTCTCCTTCCATTTCCATGCAATTACCCTTATCTCTCCCCTTCCCTCCCACCTCTCAACCCTGTTTAATGTTAATCTTCTTCTCATGCTCTTCGTGCCTACTCTGTTCTTAGTTACTCTCCTTATATCAAAGAAGA
The DNA here is from genome assembly GCF_048772815.1 of Callospermophilus lateralis. Classification (NCBI taxonomy): domain Eukaryota; kingdom Metazoa; phylum Chordata; class Mammalia; order Rodentia; family Sciuridae; genus Callospermophilus; species Callospermophilus lateralis. The sequence goes on from NW_027514365.1 coordinate 45,141, forward strand.
CATTTGGCATTTGTTTTTTAGGGATTGGCTGGCTTCACTTAGCATAATCTGCTCTAATGCCATCCATTTCCCTCCAAATTCTATGATTTTGTCATTTGTTAATGCAGAGTAATACTCCATTGTGTATAAATGCCACATTTTTTTATCCATTCATCTATTGAAGGGCATCTAGGTTGGATCCACAGTCTTGCTATTGTGAATTGTGCTTCTATGAACATCCATGTAGCAGTGTCCCTGTAGAATGCTTTTTTTGGGTCTTTAGGGAATAGACTGAGAAGGGGAATAGCTGGGTCAAATAGTGGTTCCATTCCCAGCTTTCCAAGAAATCTCCATACTGCTTTCCAGATTGGCTGCATCAATTTGCAGTCCAACCAACAATGAACAAGTGTACCCTTTTCCCCACATTCTCGCCAGCACTTGTTGTTGTTTGACTTCATAATGGCTGCCAATCTTACTGGAATGAGATGGTATCTTAGGGTGGTTTTGATTTGCATTTCTCTGACTGCTAGACATGGTGAACATTTTTTCATGTACTTGTTGATTGATTGTATGTCCTCCTCTGAGAAGTGTCTGTTCAGGTTCTTGGCCCATTTGTTTATTGGGTTATTTGTTATCTTATTGTCTAATTTTTTGAATTCAGGATATTTTCTTTATTTTAAGCATAGGTATTTGAGAAAATCTAGAGATATAATTAGCATATAATTAGCATATTTAAATTTTATTTTCTTGATTATAGCATTTAATCAAAATGGAATATTTTCAGACCTAATTTTCTTTTGAGTATATACATGTAGGAAAATGGATAAAATATAAAAAATAATATATCTGTTTTTCAGACACCAAAAACAGGTATAGAAACTGAGTTAATCCATAAGCAATAAGTGTAGACTGGTTAGGCGAACTATAACTTTATTTTTAAAAATTCTTCTTAATAAGTGCTGTTTGATAAAATGCTGTTAAAACTTATGGGTAAAGGGGAAGTAAAAATAATCAAAGTATACCATTGTAAGAAATACCTGAGATCTTTCACCTGAGACCAGACTGTGGGGGAAACTTCATGTTATGGTAGAAAAGAATCCCTCACTTTCCCTTTACCCTCTCAGTCCCTTAACCTCACCAGAAACCACCAAGATTCCCAGAATAAAAGGTTTCAAGTTCAATAGTCACAATCTTTCCAACTACCAAAAGCAGTTACAATTCAACTGAACAAAGAAGCTAATGTGCAAAGTTATGGGGATCTGAGACGTCATATAAAAATTTAGGTTAAAGATAATACTGTTTTTTTTTTTTTTGGTATGTGTGTTTTGTTTTGTTCCAAGGGTGTGGCTATTCATTGGTCACCTAAAATTAGCAAAGAAACTTTTAATTTGATGAAGTGTAAGTGGGTGACCCATATTAAAAAAAAGACACATTTTTAAAAATTTTTAAAAAGCCTAATTTACCAAAAAAAGTTGCTACTTTCTCCCTCTACATTTTGCTTTTTAAAGTATTTTGTTTAAAAAAAATATTCATTTTTACTTTTAGGTGGACACAATATCTTTATATTTTTTTTTTATTTTTACATGGTGCTGAGAATCAAACCCAGTGCTTCATGCATGCTAGGCAAGCACGCTACTACTAGAGCCATATCATCAGCCCTAAAGTATCTTTTCTTAAGTTTTGACTTTTATTTTTAGTTCTGAAAGGTAGACAGTAAAACAGCTTCTAGAAGAATTTGCAACCAACTGCATGAGGGTTTGGGTAGCTGAGAGGCTGAAGCTGGGCTGGGAGGAGCAGACCAGAAGTCTGAATAAGGAGCAGACTTCCCTTGGTCACTGGAGGCCAATTATAACTAAAAAGAGACAAAAATAAATAAGTGTTTGTAAACCAGGAAATGACACAGGTTATCAAGTTAGTATCAGTTAGAAAAAAATTCATATAATCAAGAAAAGAAAGAAATAATTAACAGGATTAGAAAAATAATAGGTGTAAATTTTATTTTTACAAGCTTATTGTGATACATAAAAATAAATATTAATTTTATATTTTGATTTTAAACGGAAGGCAGAGAGATATGCAAGTCATTTAGTACTTCACAAACCTTACTTCAGTTACAAAAGAACTGAATTGTTTAATCAATTGATAACTTCTACTTATTTTACTCTCTATCTTCCTTGGCATTTCACCTGAGGTCACACTTGTAGAGTGTGACCAATAACTAAGCAAATAACTAACCAAGAAGATAGTCACTGAGTTACACTCTTTCTCAGAAACCCCGATCAATTTCAGAGCAAAGGTGTGATACAACACCTATTCATTTCCATTCTTGGGAAAAGATCCCTTTTGTGAATCAGATAGAAGAGGAAATTAGCCCAACCTCTATAAAAATATTACTAGAAATAAATATGAGTTATCTTCATTTAGAAGTAAAGTGAAGTAAAAAAACACCATTGTACAGTATCTTTCAGGATTACCCTTGAAAAATAAAAAAAATGAAAAAAAAACTCTTTCTAAAGAGCAGAACACTTGGCAGCACACTTCATCCTTAATTTCACGTGGAAAAAGAAGTTACCTCAGATAAGAAGGTACATAAAATAACAGGAAGAAATCAAGACTTGGTCAAGGGTTTAGAAGGAACTTTTGAAGACTATAAAATTTGGGGGGTACAGTAATAAGGATGGATCTCTGAGAGAGATAATGCAGTGTAAGTATCATAGAATTTCATGCTATCACATACCAAAGTACATACATCATGGACATTGTACAAGACAACAAAGTTGACAACTGGACTTGGCTAGTTGTTTTTATCCAACTTCTGATGCTGCACAGGATGAATTAGGACTGAGTACCATAGTGGTTTGTAGTCACCATATTTTATTTATCAAATGCTTCTTCCAAATATCTAGCCAGCTAGGAGGAGAGGTCTATCTCTAGGTTCTTGTTACAGCATCATTTTTTTTATCATTTTCTCATAATAAATTAACATGTGGACGTCATTTAACCCAGAAATAATTTTAACCAGAAGAACCCAAACATTTATTTTTAAATTTTACTTTTACAGACAACAGATGCTAAGCAAGTAACACTAATAAAGTGTCAATACATCATGCCTAAAATTGAATCAGACCACATTTAACAAAAATAAAAGATATTACTATTGGTCTATGACCATGGTATCAACTGTATTATCATCTAAAAAAGCTGCTGGTCTTGTAGAATTCTGGAACAGGTGATGGTTTTGCTAACACTTCTTAAATTTCACATCATTATATCAGGTTATGCTACCAAGAGACACACTATATATATCCATGAAATAGAGTGTAAAAGTTTAAGAGTCTTAACTCACCATCACTCTTATTAATGCACTTGCCAATTATATTTTCTTACGCCATGCTGCTGCATCCTCCACTTTTAGAAATCCTAGTTATTTAAGAGGACACTTTTTCAACAGGATGTATAACAAAATTCCAACTAAAATTTAAACTGCACCTGAAGACTCTAAATTTTATGTACTAAGAAAACCGAAAGCAAGAGAAGAAATTACAATCCTAGCTAGGTCAGTTCACTCTCCTCACCAGAAAGACATTGATTCCATGCTGCAATGCTAAGCAAGTACCACTAATAAACTGCCAATACATCATGCCTAGAATTGTATCAGACCACACTTAACAAAAATAAAAATATTACTATTGGTCTATTACTATGGTATCCACTGTATCCAAATATAAAAGTCTATTGTATATTTGAAGATAAAAATTAGATGATTCAATTTGAAAACACATTATCCAATTCTCTACTTTTTAGTATTCACTTTCCATACAAGGATTGTAAAAGGACCAGTGTAGTAGTTGTGTCTTGAGAAAATTATAATGAGGAGCCTCAAATGATTTGGTGATGAGTATAGAGACCAAAATAAGTATGTTTAGTGGATCTAAAATGAACAGCAGAAGAGACACAAGATGACTATTAATTTGACATTTAGTCTACACAGCTGTCAAAACTGTAATTAATCGCACCGTTTTCCATTCTTATCAGTTTTCTTCAGGAATAGAGTCTCACCAGTACCATAAACTAACTAAGTTTCTGGGGTGTCACTATAGGGAACTATGCTTTATGGCACCATTAGGACTGAAGGATTCATTTCCCAGACAACTGCTGAATGTGGTCCTTTCAAAATATTTTCTTTAGTAGAAGATCGTTTTTCTGGCTAATACCACTTAAGGCTTCCTAAACTCAACACTGTTTGAGACTCATGTAAAACACACTCCATGTCTCAAGTAGGAAAAATATGAGAGCACAAGACAGATCTATAATTTCCCTTTGAGTAAGAAGAAGCCTCCTTTGAGATTAGACTGCAACCCCAGATTCTGTGTGCCCAAATGTGCTTCCTTCCCTTTATTTCCATTGTGCTTATCTGAAGCACACTAGCTTATGGACTTCCAAGATGCCTAGTCATGGTCTTAATCCACTTCCTGGGAAGCCCTAATTAGAACTCAAATGCATCCTTCATCTACTTCCAGACTTTCTGTTTTCCAGAAGTTCTTTGAAGTCTTTTGTCACTGGAGATTACCTCCTCTTTTCATTGTGGATGTTTATCTCATTTTATGCTTCTATTTTACTGTTACTTTAATTCATTGTTGGTAAAATAGCCTTGTTTATTTGAAGATCTAAATCTCTAAGTAAAATAGTTACCTTAGTTTATGGGCTTATAATACACAATCAAAAATGTTCAACACATTTTAATATGAATTTAGATACATGATTAAAATTGGAGGAAACAAAATAGGCTTAATAGGATGTAATTCTGCACTACAAAATTATCATTGTTTTTTACAAAAGATAAGAATTTTGGAAGATAATGACACCAAGAAAAAGAATCACTAATTTTTTATAAATAGAGTTGTGCTTAGAAGAGAATAATAATGTCACCATAAATTGATGATATAATATAAAACAAAAAGCTTTATAACCAAGTTATGTTTATTTTTGAAGAAACATATTTGAAGCAAAATATGAAATCCATGAATCTCCTCAAAATACTATACAGTGAATAGCATTTATACACAAATCATATAATTTTTATGATATTATGTAAATTTTCTAGATATAGATGTAGAAGTTATGTACACTAATATTATTTCTCAAGACACATTTATTTTGAAGCAGTTTCATAAATCTGCAAATACAACAAAGTTTTACTTATTATATACAGATCAGTACCTCAAAAGTTACCAAATACCTGGATATATTTCCTTTAACAGATTTCTGTTTCCTACACAATAAGGTCAGCTTTAATATATCTCCTACCTTTTCAGTGACACAGAATTTTTAAATTTTAAGTGAACTTCTCCTATAGGCTCACAATTCACCATATAACTATGGTACTAATGCAATTAGTGATGGATGTTACAAGAAAAATTCTTAGTTCTTTTAAGAGAGTTTTTTTGAAATGAAACACTATCTCAACATATGATTCTTCAAACAAATTATGATAATGCATGCACAGCAATAAATTTGAAATAAAGAAGGTATAGACATTTATTAGCTACATGACTTTGAAAACACATGCCTGGACCTAAAAGACAGTTGTTTTGCTTTGTAATTGCAGCACATTTTATAGCTGTGTGAGGAGTTTTAGGTCTATGTTTTTGTTTTGTGATCTCACATGCTTTTTTCATTCAGATGTATTAATGTAATACATGCTTATGTAAGTTATATGCCTCTTTCAAATTATAGAATATTTTTTAGAAACTCTTGGTAATCATAGAGTTTCTAAATTAGAGAGCAATTACCATGCAAGCTAGAAAATGCACAGTGGCTTAAAGAAATCCTCATCCCAGAGTCTAGCCTTAGATTTTTCACATAGTTGATGATCAATAAATTTGTATGGTTCATAAAGTTAAGATCTGTTTAATCTTAAAGTATAGAAATAAGAAGCCAGAGAGGTGCTTCTTCACAGATGTCAAGCTGTCATTACTTGGAAATTCAAGGAGTCCTAGAGGGCAGTCTGTCCCTCTGATTGATGTAATTATGTAAAATTCAAGTCCTGTTTTTCTTCCCCACAACTTTGGCTTTCCTGTTTCATCTTTTTCTTTGTGTTTCAGTGACCAGAGAATGAGATAGGTTCACAATTATTTGTTCATGCCAAAGACAAAAAACAAACAAAACAAACAAGCAAAAAAGAAAAAGAACTAAAAAACAATTGAGTTTGTAAAAACATCAGAAATTCAAGTACATTGATCAGGGTAGGATGAGATTCAACTGACCTCAATGTTCCTTTAAGAAAAATTAGATTCAGACATTTCCATTGTGACAGAAATGGGAAAGGGCATATATGTATGCATATAGTCACACACATATATATACACACATGAAACTAATACATAAAGAACGAATAAACACAAATATTCCTCCTCTAAACTTGGAAATTATATTCCTGTTTATTTTTAATCCAGGAATAGAAAATTACTAGTATGTTCATTTGATTTTCCAAAATATTCAGTGTGCTTCCAAACCCTTTTATCATGTTGCTCTCATTTGTCATTTCCTAACTGAAAGAGTACAGGATCAGAAAATTTTTAATCTTTTGAGTTAAATTGGATCCAAAGACTTTATGAGAAATATGAGCAGTTTATGGCATTGTGATATTGCCCTCTATGAAATGATGTTTTGAACATAGAATATCATTTCATTCTAAAAATTTAAAAACATATAATTACTCAAATTATAGAATTCACATCAATAGTAGTTCTATTTATTTTTTAATATTACAGAAGCAAGTTTATAAAAAAAAATGCTAAATTACAGATGGAGATATGGCTCAGTGGTGGAGCACTTGCCTAGCATGTGTGAGGTCCTGGGTTTTATCCTCAGCATCACATGAAAATAAAATAAAATAAAAGTTTATAAAATATCAAGTTAAAACTCATGTCTTCTTTTATAATATGTATACAAATAAGTATTTTTTAAAATCTCTAGATGACATTCCATATGTAAGTTGTATGACTAGAACTCATTAAACTTAGAACAAATGGAAAACTAAAATTAATCATTACTACCTACTAAAAATGATTCATTTTACGAGGATATAAATTAAAGAAGCAAACATTGTTAGAAGAAAATATTCTCAATGTACCATATAGAACACAGTCCTCTGGATTGAGTAAAACTGTTGGAGCTGAGGTCTCTGTTCTGCATCTACAAGAAACCTCACTAGTATGCTAAAATTTCCTTCTTCCACAGCCTTTCTATGACCCAACTGCACACTACTTTTGAATCTAAGAATGCAGAGGCACTTATCCAGATGAATGAGGCAAAGGATGATGTGGTGCAGGTAATAGCCTAAAGAGTTGCACGTTTTAAGGAAAGACATCTTTAAGTTCTGTCTCTATAATATTATTTCTAGAGAAATATGACAAAAATCTCCCTGGAAAACACAGAACTGTGGCTTTCCCTGTGTAACACGTAAGCTGTCTCTTAATTTTACTTCTTCTTTGTTGGATAACAGCAATCCTGGGAGAGCTGGCCTCCAAATATTTCTCTGGACATGTTTGGAAAGGCATCTCAATTGGAATCATGTCCACACAAATTTGCTATTATTCTGATCATAAGATCAAATTAGTCCAGTCCAATTAAACAATTTACAATGCCTCAACTTTGGGGTGAGGGATTTCTGGCACCTCCCATTGTTACACCATGGCTCTGAGGGTGCTCTCTCAATCATGTGTGATAGGCTCCTCTTCCCTAGCTTTTTCTCACATGAAGCACCTGCTTTTGGGGTAGTGTTGTTTCTGCATGACACCATTTTTAAATTGACTTTTTTGGGTTTCAGGCTATATGTAAAATATTAAAATTAATCTGAAATTTCAAAAGAAGAAGAAGAAGAAGAAGAAGAAGAGGAGGAGGAGGAGGAGGAGGAACAACAACAACAACAACTGAAGGCCACAGGCTGAGGAGATCACAGGAAGATTGAACATGGAGCTGAGTCAGAGCCCATGCTGAAAGGCAACGCTAAGGAACCTGTGATGAGCCCTCATATTCACTAATGGAGGTAGAGGGGAGGCCTGCCCTTTCTCTGAGACAGACCATGTAATATTAGCTTAGTCTTGTCTGTATTATATATAAAATTATATAAAGCATAAAAAATAAAGTGGAGACTTGTGATGTAGAATCAAAAGAAAGTACAATCATTTCAAGCAGGTAACTGAAATTCCAGTGTTGGAGTCAGAAGACACTGCTTTATCACAACCATTATCAATATGTGAAGAGTTAATAAAAGTATCATAAAAATGAAAAAAAAGGTATTTTGAGAGAGATTTGGAAACTTGAATTAAATGGTAATAAAATAAAATAAAAACTGCAACATCTACAGGTAGTTTTCCACATGGTTGAATTTGAAGTAGTTTGAAAGCTGCAGAAAAAAAAATTATAAGAAATGCCAAAGAATGAGACCTTCAAAGCCGTGTGCAAGAGAAATAAAAAATAGGAGAAGGGCATTAATAGTTGAACAAGCATATGTGTTGGCTTTGAACTCACAATCCTCCTGCCTTAGGCTCCCAGTCTGCTGGGATGGCAGACATGTGCCACCTCACTCAGCTTTAATTTAATTTTTCTTCTATTTATTTATCTTTAAGATGGGGCTAATGCCACTTGCTTCCCAAGACTATAGTGAGAATTAAATGAAGTCATAGATAATTAGCACTTAGTGCCTAGTGAGTGCTCCATTAGTTAGCGGAATGACAGGCCTTTGTATTTTTGCTTTGTGGGCACCCAGATTTAGCTCTTTTGGCAAAGCCTTGAACAACTTAGCAAAACCATGTTTCAAGAAAAAATACAAAAATAGGACTCGTGACGGGATGATGCTCAATGGTGAAGCATGCTGAATTTCAGTCACTGGTACCAAAAATGTCATTTAATTTAGGACATTGTAATTATTTTATTAGTATGTTCATTTTTGACCTATACATATATGGGCATAACATCATTGAGCAGTCTCATTTCTCAGTTCTTGAATCATCTCTCTTATCCTCTCTTCAATCAGTCTAAACTCAACTATTCTTTCTCCAATTTTTTTGAGATCCACTTCTTTTTTCAACTCCATTTTTCTTTTACCTTTCACATATTAGAGAAAACACTTGACAATTGTCTTTTGGCATCTGATTTATTTCATTTAATTTTATGTTCTCCAGATTCATTCATGTCCCACAAATGATATAATTCCATTCTTTTATGAGGCGGAATAGAATGAGTAAACTTGTGAAAATATATGTAGATGCTATTTTCTGGGGATGTCACCTGCCAGCACACAGGACCTTAAGTGTCCAAGCTCAGCCTGCCATTGTGTGAACAAGGGAATGAAGATGCAGGAAGCAAAAGGTCTCATGTGAACCATTTGAGGTCTTCCAATCTGTGACTCTGACTACTTGTACATGCACCAACCAGCCTGGTAACTTCCAGAGTGTCCGTTATTGTCTGCATTGATGACTAACCTGTCTCAGTGGTCTGTTTTCAGTACAGTTCTGTTCTCAAGAGGAGGGAGACAATGTGAAGTAAAATCTCCTAATTCTCCAAGTGTCAGATGTAAGATTTGGTTCCTTCCCTCAATTATTTACCTTTTGTCCATTTATGAATCTGCCTTTATCCACTTTACATTAGTCCTCTCCTCATGTGGCACCTTTGTATTCATTCTGCCCTGAGCTCTGGTTGGGGGTAGGGAATCTAGAGTCAGAGCAGACCTGGGACCACTGGCACATGAACTTAAGTATTTTATTTATTTTATTTTTTACTTTTCAAGGATTCATGTTTCCCATGTTGTGAAGTGGGATTGACAGCTAGAAATGGTGACACTTAATGATAACAGGAGCAATTGATGACCATGTACTGGACTATTGTTTTTGAGAATTTTATTCCTGAACTCTTCACTGGCAATAAGAACTCCATGAGTTCAAGGCATGTTTACACCCATGTTGCAGGACAGGAATGCTCAACTGTGTTGAGTTAACTTACTTACGGTCACACAGCTAGCAAATGGCAGCTTCATTGTTGCTGTGGGAACAGAGGAAAAAATACAGAGATGAGCATGGTAAAGTGGCACATAATTATCAGGTCATAGAGCAGGAAAATTATGTACAGGTGCAATGGAAGGCCTGGCTCTAACCAGTATACTGGCAGGGCCCCTGAAGAGGTAAGAACAGAGTCCAGAGTGCAGGGTAGAAGGAGCCTTCACTCCTATCTTAAAGAGGTAGCTCAGAGAGTAACACTACAAGAGGTCTGCGCCTGCCTTGCAGGGATGGGGCCAAGTGGATGGTTCCCAAATTTGACATGCAGAAATGCAGAATATGAGGATTGGGCTCGGGGGTAATCCCCAAGCTCCTTGCTGTTGTATGTGCATGTACATAGGCACATACATGGAGGGATGCCCAGAGAGTTGATAACCTGTGTAAAATTCAGGGAGGAGTTCATATTGAAGGAACAATTGAAAAGACAGAATTTTCACTTTAAATATATTTTAGTCTGTTTTGACTGCTCTAAGGGAGTACTAGAAACATATAACTTCAAGCAAAAAAAAATTCATTTGTGGACTTCTGAAAGCTCAGATGTCTAAGATCAAGTTTCCAACAGGTTTATTGACTAGTGAGTACCTGCTTTTTCTTAGACAGCTCTAATTTGAAGGTTTGTGACCCCTTGGGTACCTTGGTTGAACTCCTCTCCACTAAGGTGATGGTATTAGAAGGTGAGTATTTGGGGAGGTGTTGAGGTCCTGAGGCTGAAGTCTTCATCAGTGGAATTAATGCTCTAATGAACAGTGCTACATGCTACCTGGCTTCTTCCACCACATGATGTAACAGCCAGAAGCTTCTAATGATTAGAAATGTCCTTTCTAAACATTGAATTGCCTTGTGCCTTGATCTTACACAGTGTGAAAATGAGTGTCTGTGGCTTATAAACCACCCAGTCTACCAAAGATTAGTATAGCAGCTTGATGAGAGTAAAGAAATACACCATCTCTGTCCTCACAGGATAAATTGAGAAGTTTCTTTTCAGCTTTCTTTTAATAAATGACAATAATCCTATTCCATGACTTAATAACCTGCAGGACACCACCTTTTTCTGCCTAGGCTTATGATAAATTACCACAACATTAAAATGCATACTCACACAGGGTCTAGGACTGGTCATTTTTCCCCAAGTGTGTATAGCTAAGCTTGTAAAACCTGGACGTGAAAGTAACTGTCAAGTCCTCTCTGTACTCTTGGCATTAAAATTTCAAAGAATTTTCAGTGTATATTAATAGTCATATCTGTGTATTCACCAGGCTGCTCACACTAGATAAGAAGTGGCCCCTGCCCTTGTAAACTCCAGTCTAATGGAGAAAGCAAACAACCGATCTTGTCCCTTGCTGTGCTGACACTAAACATTGCATATGAATCCTGTGATCCTTTATTGTCAATTACTGATCAGTAAATGTTACATCATAGTAAGCATTGCTACTTTAGGCAAACATTTTGTTCACATTGAAGAAAAAATCCTGGAAATCATGCAAGCTTAAGAAATTAATTAGTCACAGAATAGTATGGTTATTGTTGGGTTGTCAGACTCTTAACTCTGTGTTGGGCTTGATTTTTGTCCTTTGATTTAACTCTGTTTTTTGAACATGGTTTTTGTTTATGTGGCTCAAATATAAACCCACATTAAAATACACTGAAGATTCACCTATATTCCGTCCCCACTAATATTTAAACATTGCCCTTCATGAACAACTGATTTAATTGTTTCTAGTATATATTCTTACTGTTTCTTGTTCTGGTAGGAGGCAATTACAATAATATGTTATTATGTAAATTTCTTTCTTACCCAAAAGGGAGTGTTCCTGTATATCCTGTCTGCCCCTTATTTTTCACTCAATGAATCAACCTGAAAAACACTCCACATATGCAATAATCATAACTTTCCATGGTATAGATAGACCAAAGTTGGAACTAAACAAATGATGGACATTTGGGCTATTTCTGAATTTCATTTTTTAACAATATTTGTGTATTGAATAGCTCTGGGAATCTACTTTATATTCTTGCAAATGTGCATTCAATGTTCAGTCCTGCAAGAATTATTACTTATCAATGGCTATTTTTTTATACTTTCAAATAATAAAGCCCATTTTGCTGGAGGGTACAACCTTTTTATTTCTCCCAGCAGGTATACAAGTTCATGCTTTCTGTAGATGCCCCGTATACAGAGGGCTCATTTTGGATATTCTGTGCACTATCACAATGTGCTTGTAATTTCTTCTTTTTTTCTGAAAGAAATATTTCCTATTTCTGTTATTTTTTTTTCTTTTTACATATGATTGATATCATGTCATGGTTACAAAAGAAAACAGCAGTGTCCTACTCTAATAAACCCAAGGCTTTGTGAGAGCCCAAAGCTGAAACCAAAAATTACTTCCCAGTACAAAGATCACCAAGGATAAAATGCATTTTGGTAGTTTGTGTCTTCCAACAAACTGATTTATGTAATCTAAGTTCTTATACCTATGGGCTGAGAGTTTTAAATATTGTTTATTTATTTTAATGTTCATGTATTAATAGTGATAACATAATTTGTTTTTTAGTTAGAGTTCTATCTATTTATTGACTTTTAGAAACATGCTAGGACATGAGCCTCAGAAAAAAGACTTCCTGGAACACCCCCAATATTGAAAACAAATGCCTTAGAAATTAATACATTGGTACAAATGTTCAGCATACAGTAATAAATATAATATCATGTTAGGTCACATTCATGATGGCAGTAGAATAAAATAAGAATCAAGCATTCAAGAACATGTAGAATATGCACAAGGAACAAGGAATTACAGCTCTGCTGTGAGAATTGATGGTTGAACTTTGCCAAGCAGGAGTTTCTGGGGCTCAAGGTGATGTAATAGAAAACACTCAGCAGGCAGGTGGAACAAATGGAGAAGCACCCCCAAAAAAGTTGTGAAAGTAGATTATTAATTTGTATTTGATGTCATCTCCAAAATTCTGAGACAAAAATATCTGTAACTATGAATCCCATAATTATCAGCATCCCTAGATTTATTGGGGCCAAGATACCAATGGTAAAGTTCTTGGGCTAGATCTTGTGCTAGAAAAGGAATGTGAAGTTTCAGAAGAAAATTATGGTGTTAGCTGAAATCTCAAGACAAACCTCAGAGGAATTTTTTTTTACTAATAAAATAATATAGTTTGTTGATTTTTCATGTTTTTTTCATATTTCATGTTAATAGTATATATCTTAGGAGAAATTGAAGCAGAAGCCTTTGTTTCAAATAGTGTCATCTTCATCAATCTCAGCCTATCCTATTGCAGGTATATATGTGGATTCACCGAACACACATTTTTTGTCACTTTAATTATCAAGTCCCTCTAATATCCTCCTGGTGCCATTCCAATATTATTACCAAATTATGTCTGAATTATGTAATGATAACTTTGCTCCCACTTTACATAGGCTTTCTTATAGATTCAGAATTGCCATATATTATCAAAATAGTTCTTGATATAATCTCATCTTGAGGTTTTTTGGGGTAGTGTGTTATTTGATTTCATCTTTCTCTTCTTGATTAAGCAGTAGGAACATATTGAATACTCTACAATTTTCAGTGAATTGAAATGGAAGGATTGCACAAAAGTAAAGAATTGAAACCATCTGAAAAAATGAATCTCAATGTAGTAGGTGTGCACACAGATGTATTTTTTGTGCTGTCTTTTGACCATTTACTACCCGACCTAATGCCTTTAATATGTCATCTAACATGACACTGAGAAGCATGCCCAATAAGATGATTTTTTGATTTGTATTTATAATGTTTTTTTGAGTTAAAGTGTTACCTTGATGCTAAATCTGATCATCTTGTATGACATATAAGGAGTCATATTACATATATTCTAGAGGTGTTGTGTATCAAAGAAAAACAAGTATCAAACATGGATGTGTTTCTGAAATAAAAAGTCCTCAGTAGAAATGCTGGCCATTATGTTTTAATTTTGAAGTTCCTCATATATGTGATTTAATAGATTTAAATCTTTTCTTTTAATAATGGCTACATATGTGGTTGCTTCAAAGTGTTTTCATAATGTTAAAATATTTTAGCAATATGTGTAGAAAGCTGTTTGGCAGTATTTTAGACCTGTCTTTGAATCGCCGATGTAGCTATCCACCTTGCATATATATTATTATCATGACCTGAAAAAATATCTTAAGTGACAAAAGTCCAGCTATTTAATATAAGTAGAAATATTTTATTATTGTGTTCTCCTTAGTCATCTGGAATAAAGGTGGTAATTAAAGTCACCGTTCAGATACACTCAAAGTCATTTCATTGTAAGATTTTTAATTAAAAAAAAGAATTTGACCAAAGCATAAAAGATGAACTTCCATAAAATCCCAACATTCATCTGGTTGAAGGAAGCAGAATGTATTTCTTCAGTAAAGAAACCATCCGTAAAATTGATACAGAAAATTTGATTTTAATCTGATGGAATATTTTCTATACAAGGCATGTTGTGTTTTAAGTCAAGTGTCTGAAATAGTAGGTATGTATTTTAAATTGTTTCAAGCCACATATTTAAAAACACCAGTCATCAGGGCTAAGATTTTGGCTCAGTGGTAGAGTGCTTCCCTAGCACATGTGAGAAACTGTGTTCAATCCTCAACACCACATAAAAAATAAAATAATAAAATAAAGTGTAAACAAGTTTTGAAAAAAATAGAAGTCATCAGAAATCCATGTGGATGAAGCTAAATTGTTCCATGACTCTTTGGACCTTTTAAATATAAAAGACAGGATAGTAAGAAAAACCAAAAAAGTGAAACATTAATGAACATAGGATACTATTTTACAATTTTGAGGTTATGTAGATATTTGGTTAAAACATCAAAGAGTTGATTTCTGTTTATTTTAATTTTTAACTGGAATCTACTGTTTGTACTTGGATATGTACCCATTATTGTAACTCAACATGTGTATATAGAGTGTAATTATCAGATCAGGGTAATTTTCATCTCATTAAAATTATTATTATTTGTTTGAAACCTGCAAATTTCTGGCTATTTTGATTTGTTTAAGAAGTTATTATAGAACATAATCACCTTATTGCACTTTAAAAACTAAGAGTTACTTTCTGGTCTTAACTGTTTTTGGCACTCCTTACACACAATCAGTCTCTTTCTCATTCTTATCATAAATCTGGTTAGCATTTCTGTTTTCAGTTTCTGTGTAATCCACATTTCAGCTTCAACATATAAATTCCACATGCAGTATTTGTGGAAAAATAAATGTCATTACTAGGAAAAATAAAATATTTTCCTCAATTAATAATTTGGGAAATTGGCATAATTCTCTGCATTCACTCATTCAGTGTTTTGAACTTGTCTATAATAATAAATCTGGAAAAAGAATAAAAATATAAAAATCAATTGTCCATGTGTTTTCAAGATTTTATGGGTCACGTTTGGTCAATGAAAGTAAGTTTTGTGACATCTACTTTCATAAAAATGGCATATGCTAATTTTTATAAATTTATTTATATTAAGTGAATATGTAATATGTATGTTTTTGTATTGTAAGTTTAAATAGATCCATATTATGATGGAATAAATAACTTTAAAAAAATTTATTAGAGTTGGCTCAGTAGCACAGGTCTGTCATTCCAGTGAATGTGGAGGCTGAGGCAGGAGTATTTAGAGTTCAAATCCAGCCTCATTAACTTGGAGAGGTCCTAAGAAACAATTTAATCCTGTATCAAAATAATAATAATTAAAAAAAAAACAAGAAAGAGAAGGGGACCCAGACACAGGGGCACACACATGTAATCTCAGTGGCTAAGAAGGCTGAGGCAGAAGGATTATGAGTTCATAGTCAGCTTCAACATTAATGATTAACTAAGAAAATTAGTGAGACTCTAAATAAAATACAAAATGAGGCTGGTGATGTTGCTCAGTGGTGGAGTATCCAAGAGTTGAATCTCAGAAGGGCCAAATCAAATAAATAAATAAAAGGTGCTGGGGATGAGCTGGGCCTGTGGTTCAGTGGTAGTACAATTGAATTGCATGGCATGCGTGAGGCACTGAGTTTGATTCTCAGAACCACATATAAATAAACAAAATAAAAATCTATCAACAAAGAAAAAAATATTTTAAAAAACTGGAATGTATCTCAGTGGGTAACCACCCAAATGCACTCACCCTGTATCCCTTCTCTACCTGGGATGCCCACCCTAACACATGTGAAAGAACAATATCTCAGGCTGGAAACCTATCCAGCAGTTCTCCTTTAACAGCCAATGAGGAAACATTCCTCACTTGATGCCCATCCTTTCATGCCACCTCGTGAGTGAGTATGCACTGGGCCTACACTAAGCCACCCGAGCACAACTGGTTTTTAAGGTCCAGGAGAAGGTATCTCTAATTTATTCCACTGAGACATTGGGTTTCTAATAATTCAAAATGACAGGTTTAGGCCTGAAAGTACAGTTCAGTAGTAAAACGAGTGTTTCCCATGTGCCTGGCTCTGGGTTCCTCTGCTTTGGTGACCAGCGCGAGCTTCATGAAAGAAAATTCAGTGCATAAGAAATTGCTAGAGAGTTTTAAATTAAAGAGACAGCATCTCATACCTTTAACACAACTCTGAGATGGCTTTTCCTAGCTCCCACCTCCAGCCACCTAATCTGTTGGTGTGGTTTACAGAAGAGATTAGCGAGAGAGGGAGAGCACGCCAGGGAGTGAGCTTTTATTGGGCAACAAAAAATTCAAGAGAAAATCCCATCCAATGAAGGTTAAGGGGGGCAGCAGCTCAAAGTCATGGCTGGCAATTGGGTCTTCAGGTCAGTGGCCTGGCACACCTCTGCATGGACAAGCCCTCAGACCTGGGAAAGGGTGGGGAAGGTTTTTTAACACAGGCTGTGTTTAAGCACTTCTCACCCATCCAGGGAGATAACTCAAATCATGTAAGGATGGCCTCCCACAGGATCCAACTCCAGCATGTAAAAAAAAAAAGCTAGGCAGGCCTGGTGGCACATGCCTATAATTCCTGTGGCTATAGAGGCTGAGGCAGGAGACTCACAAGTCTAAGGTCAGCTTCAGCAATGTAGTGAGGCCCTAAAAATATTAGAGAGAAACAATCTATGAACTATAAAAAAGGGTTGGGGATGGTTGATCGGTGCTTAAGAAATTTTAGATTCAGTCCCCATAACCAAAAAACATAACCAAACCCAAACTAAAAGTGAAAACCAAACTTTATTCCCCAATATTCTTTGCAGGTAGGGGGTCTCTATGATTCTGTGCTGGCCAATGAGATATCAGTGGAAGCAACTGGGCTTCTTAGATTTTTGTTTTTTCCTTCTTCCCTTTCCCCTGATTGCTGTAATGAATGGATTGCAGAATGAAAAACAGAAAGGTTTCGGGGCATGATGGCATAGCTGGATAGCCATAGCAGCCCAGACTGCCAACCACTGGGCTTTTTGATTTTCAAGTAAAAGGAAATCTTTTTCAGTATTTGATGGGTATATTTTTCTAGTAGTGGAAAGACAGATGCATTTGTTTTTCTCCTTGTTCTACTTTCTATTCAATGTCCTCACATTCAGGAACAATGTAGGTCAAAAGACCCAGCCATCTTTGTAACCAATTATTTTTCAGGTCTCTGGGGATGGAGTGGAAGTACAACACAAAACCCCTACTGTACTTAATCTGAGCCCTTGGGGCAGAGTTAGGCCTGAGTAATCTCCAGGATCCCTCATCTGTCTCAGAATGCTCACAGAGAGTGAGAATCTTGCCTCTTGTCAAAAATCCCAGGAATCCCATGGCTCTCCTGAGAACTGTTCCACAACAGACTAACACTGGTCCAATCTCAATTTCTGCACTGATGGGCCATTGGAAAAGTGATTTTAAGCAAGCCTTACTGTTCCCAATTTTGAAGTGGGTCTTCTCCAAGAATTACCTGAATCTAAATGAACACAGAAGGAAGAAGCCAGGGTCCAAAGACTGAAGATGAACCCTGCCTCCAGAGAAACCTAAGATTTGAAAAGATTTCCAATTAAAGTGAGGTGGCAGGTAAAGTATAGACCTTGACATAAAACAATAGCCTGAGAGCAAATTGTCAAGTGTGGGCAAGGACATATGTGTGACAGACTGATGTTTCACAGCCTCCACAGCAGGTAAAAATGAATGCTAAAATCGTAATATGTAATATAAGAAAAAGAAACCATATTTTTTTTCCTTTTTTATTTCTTTTCTTTCTTTCTTTCTTTTTTTCTTTTTTCTTTTCTTTTCATTTCTTTTTTTTTTGTACAAGGGTTTGAAACTAGGGGAACATAACCACTGAGCCTCATACTCAGATATTTTTAATGGTATTTTTTAGCTTTTGAGACACATTGTTAATCACAATATTGCGGTATTCTTATATCAAATAAGCATTTTGATCACAAAATAAATATGTCATGTTAACAAGTACTTCTCTTTTACTGATTTTTTTTCTTTCCATGAATTCAAGTGAAAATTCTGTGTTTTCATATTTAATAACTTTTTTATAACTTTAACCATTATTTTATTTTTTTGTTTTTATGTGATGTTGATATAACACAGCTCCTCGTGTGCACTAGGCAAGCACTCTCCCACTGAGCCACAAACCCAGCCCACATTTAACCCCATTTTAATCAAATTCTTTTCTTTCTTTCTACTCATCCTTGCTTTTTTATTCACCCTCCAATCTATGTGACTAAAATGTCCTGGGAAATGATACTGCCTAATGTTAATTCTGGTATTTGGGGCACTGGGTTTTTGCAAGATTCCCATCCCTTGTACAGTTTTACAGTATTGTGCTGTATATTTGAATTCTTTATAGAAGCCTTTAGCATTTTTGTGAAACAATGCAATCAGTTTCTCAAAATATGGCACTATTTTGAAAAGGTTTGGGGATATTGAATGACATGATGAGAAAAGCACCTGGAATAGTGTGGTTGTGTGATTCTGAGAGGACACAAATTTCTTTGTGAGGTAACACATGGTGTTCTTACCTAGAATGTCCTTCCCTTAGCTCTTTAGCATACTTCAATTTATCCTTTAATACCTTTTAAATGTGAAGAATTTGTACTCCCAGCCAATACCTATACCCAGCCAACCAGACCCCTTCTTTTTGTTGTTTTGCAGCAATAAAGCAATAACAGAAAGGGTTCCAGTGTGCTCATATAATAATGGGGTTCAGCAAGAACTATAAAGGGGTTTTGGCCACTGAAATCACCTGGAAAAACCCAGCTCCTGGTTTTATTGAACTTTGCTATCAGATTCCTTGTCTTCCCCAGTGTTATTTTTTTTTTTTAAATTAAATCACCTAGTTCAATTTCTGCAGCTTGGAACCCAAGTCCCCAACTGCTGCCCTGTCTCTATAGCATTGGGTCAGGCTGTCAGAATAAACCATAGCTATACAAAAGTCATTATGAAGAGGCTTTCTTTTCTGAGACTGAACCTTGAGAAAGATGGCCATGACCAGATACCTATGCTTTCTCATTCTGAGATGCCCCAGTCTGGCTGGAGAAGAGATCACAGATGACTCTTGTTTGCCAAGTAGCTGTGCCCATCCTGTGTTAAAAGGGTAAGAAAAGGTGCTGAAGGCCACAGAGCTTTAAAAAAAAGGAGAAGGCCAGGTCCTTTGAAAACATGCTTTTTTAATCTGGCTGGCCTCTTTCACAAATAGGGCAGGGACATTGCTAGTTGCTTGACAGTGCCTCTTCTGCATCCATAATACAAAGACAGTGCTGAAAACATGCTCACATTTATGCAAATAAAGTATTATCATCAGCTGGAATTTTGTAAATGGATATACTCTGTGTTTAGCAGAGTGATTCAAGGTGAACCACTGAAGATGTGGGGTTCAAACGTGACCAGAGCCCAAAGGTAATTGTCCCTTAGACTCAGTGGTGTCACAACCATTGGCATCTCTGCAAGATCTCTTTCATTCATTTCAGATGGAGTTTTCAAAGAGCAATGGAGAGGCCAGGTGACAGGGAGGCTGGTGTAGGAGTGAACTTGATGGAAAACCATGGCTAAAGAAGAAGAGCAGAGCCATTTGGTATGCTAGTAGATGCTGGTGAAATTGGGCCAAGCAAGACTGCAATGGTTCCAGAGGTAGAGGAAAAAAACTACAATCCCAGAGTGTTAAATATGTCATCAGAGGATGAGTCACGTGGACAGAATGCAGAGGATCAAATCGGTGGAGTGGGCGTGGCTCTGCAGAACAGTTTAGGTAAGAGGCCAGATGCTGGGTGGAGCCTATGCAAAAAAGTGGAGAGGACCTGATGGGCAGAGCTGGTGAGGCAGAGTCAGGCTGAGTGAGTGGAGCCCAAATCATAAGCACAGTGTTCGGGAGAAGACAGGGGAAGAATGTGGGAGGCAGCACCCCACCCAGGACCCGTTAGGTGAGCACAGACTAGGAACCAGGAGGCACAGTGATGCAGGAGCAGAGAGCATGGTAGGTGCATCCACAGGAGGCAAAGGGAGATAGGAGAGGCATCCGGTAATGTCAGGAGTCACTGTGGACCCAGAGGGGAAGCAGGGTCTTTGGGCTATGAGATAGTAATGTGACCACGGGATCTGCTCCATTGGGGGCCTCAGTTTCCCCTCTTACCCACTGAAGCAATGAAGGGAGGCTGAAGATGCCATGGCATAGCCTTTCTTTCTTCCTCCCTCTCATTAGATGCTGTGCACTTTCTATATTTTCAGGATGGTTGGGTCCCATGTGGTTTCTGGAAGAGTCCTTGGGATATCGCCTGAGACACTTTGTTTTGGGGGAACAATAATTTTTTTTCCCAGTGTGTTCACAGAGACTTTTCTTGGTGCCTGCTGTTTAAATATTGAGACCCTGAAGTCCAGAGAGGGTAAGTCTGTGATGCCACCGTCACTTGCTGGAGCCTGATCTGGATCACACAGTCCCCTTCACTCACTCACTCACAGGTAGGGGGTTCATAGCACCTGGACAATAAAAAAAGCATTGATGAGGGAAGAGGCCTTGACTCTTTCCGGGTGCTACTTTGGGACACTCCCTGTCTTTAAAGTAGGACACAAAGTGACGTCTGCCTCTCAGGCTGCTGTAAGGCCAAATTCCAGCTTCATGATTCTCTAAAAGGCAGTTTGCAATGGATGGGGCAAGGGATCTATTTTGACAGTACTATCATTTAGTATTCTTTTTTGTTTTAAACATTTATTTTTAGTTGTAGGTGGACACGATACATTTATTTTATTTTTATGTTATGTTGAGGCTTGAACCTAATGCCTCATGCATAATAAACGAACATTCTACCTCTAGGCAAAACCACAGCCTTCATTTAATTTTTTATATGGAAACATAACACCTTACATTAAAAAAAAAAACAAAAAAAAAAACAAACAAAAAACTATAGTACCAAGCTCTGTCCTAGGCAGAGAGTACACAGACATGAACAAAACAGTAAGGAATCTCTGCTCTCATTTTCATGGGGGCTACCATTCCCTGGTACTGACCCACGAATTCAGGCACTAAAGAGACATAAAGTACTGACCCCTTTTAGGCATCTGATCTAATGTTACCATCCATAGCAATGTTTTACCTTCTCAGTTATTCTAAAACACACCCTTCTTCATGTCATTTAGCTGCCCCAATCTTTTCCCACCTGTGAGATAAAGGCCTCCTTAAAAATCTCTCCCTTGCTTCTCCAATTACATCTCCCCACCCCTCTTTGAGGTTTCAAGAATTCCTGTCTCATCCCTATTTGTACTTACTGCTCTGCTTAATGTGGGTACTTTCTTATTGTTAGGAGTGCTACGTCCTAATTAATTAGACACTAGATGGCACCAGAACTGTACTTTTGAAATTTTTCTAGCATTCACCAGAGTATCTGCCTACTTATTGGCTGGCTTTGTTAAGAAACATTTTAGAAAACTTTTCAATACTTGCTTTACAAGCAGCTTTTTATTTTTTATTTTTTGTACAAATCTTCATTAATTGTATGTATGAAATTAATCATCCAGCTATGAAAGGGAGTATTACAATAAATACCCAATGTATATATGTATGTATGTATGTATGTGTGTATATGAACATATATTTTTTTTTCAAAACTTATTCAGAAGCAGGATAAGGGTTTCAATTTAGTTATGGCCTCTTCCTACACCTGTTGTGCCTGGGATGTTTCAGGAGTCCTTACTAATATTGCTGGTATTTCTTTCTCTTTTCTACGGTGTGATTATTATATGCCATTAAATAGAATAAATATATCTCAGATATGCCAAGTGTATCTCACTTGTAGTTGTCCATTGGGCATCTTTAGGCCTAGTTGAATGTTCAGTGATTTTTGGCAAAAGCAGCTTTTCAGTCCCTCGATATGAGGAGAATTTGTGGACATTTAGCAGAACTTGTCCCAATGGATATGATTATCAATAGAATATGTATTATATAAAATGATGGCATGACTTGGTAACAGGAATAAAAGTGATTTAACATGATTTATTTATTTATAATTGTATATTTTATAAATATTTAATGCACATATAATTGTATACCTATAGAGCAATAATTTTGAGTACATGTTTCTCTCTGTGTCCCTGTTTCACACATATATGTTTATAATATTGTCTTTAAGATAAGCAGGTTTGGGGGATGGATTGGTGTGAGTGTAATGTTGAAAAAATCAAGGACAATTGCTGAATTTTCGACTTGAGCACTCCAAGGTAGTGGCTGATACCCAATCCTGTATGGAGCAGAAAAACCACAAGATGCAGGGAAAAGAGTGCTAGTCTTGAAGAAGACTTTTGTGTTGATGTTTGTGATTTCTCCTTGATATCCACAAGAACATGTCTGAACGTGAGAGGAGAGGAGTGGGAAGAAAATAAATATTTGGAAATCAGGGGAATGTGGAAAATATTGCCATGAGACTGAGCATGACCCTTGGCGTGGGTGAAGATACAGAAGTACAAGGAGTATTTCTCTGAGCTGGGGACACCCCTATATTTAGCATTGGTGAAGAAAAATATATGAAGGAGAAAGAGAGTGAGGGCATCCAGTTAATGAGATAGAAAACCAGGAAATGTAATGACATGGATTTCTTGAAGAGATGATTTTAAAAAGAAAGGCAGAACCTTTTGTTCTAAAAACCACTAAAAAGTGAACTACAGGGTGGCAAAGCAGGGACCTTGAGATTTGGTGCCATAGTGGTTTCTGATGATCTCAGTGGAACCCCTGTCATCATGTGGTGGGAACTAAAGCCAAATGGAAGATTTATGGAAAAATTAAGTTCAGCATAGTGAAGGCAATAGCTGGAGATGATTTTTCTGATTGTGTACAGTGAGATAAAGGGAGACTCAGCCAAGTTTTAATATTTATGGTCTCTGAGACGTGGGGAGAGTTCATTTCTGCCAATGATTTTTTTGTGGCTGCAAAAATCTTTTTTCTTTTACCATGTTTGCCACCTACACTCTAGAGTTGATTTTTTAGAAATAATATAAAAGCTCAATAGTAATTTCTGGAGGGTAGGGAGGGTGCTGGGGGAGGTCAAGGAATGAAAGTAGATGATAGATAACTAGATATGATCATTGTGTACCATGTATTTGGAAATTATATGCTTGATTCCGTTAACATGTGCAATAAATATTTGTTAATTAAAAACAAATTAAAACTAATTATTCTATTTGATCACTGAAAGGTAGGCACTCAACACTGATGGAGAGAGTATCCTTATGGTTTGTTTCCTGCTTGTGAAAATGGTCATTATTAATAACCTATAAAGCGAACTGATTAAATAATTTTGGAAGAAATAGTACGGATTTGAACTGCCTTGTTTTCACAGCATGATGAGGTTATCTGATGGTCACTGAAATATTTGAAGCACTACAGTCCACTCATTGTCAAGGTAGTTTGTGCCAGGTTCAACCTTTGAGAATGTAATACTTTTCCTTTATTCCTTCACTATTTGTTGCAATCAAGTCAATGGAATCTGCCCACCCATAAAATGACAAGGATACTAAGCTCCATATGCAGGAGGGGATGCTATTCTCATACATTGTTTTGAACTCTTCTATATTAAAGATTTGTCTGTTCCCAACACTTTTTATCAGTGAAGTAAATTATGTTTTATCAATAAATATATGTTCATTTGTTGCTTTCACTTATAATTTAGAGTTAAAGGTTTTTATTTTATTGCTTATATTTTTCCAGCTTTCACTGTTTCAGGATTTTTTACTTTAGTACTTATGTCATTTGTCAGGCATCCACATGTTGGACACCTTGGGAGACTCTCCTTTTACTCTTCATTTTCTTCCTCCTTCATATGTTAAGGCTCATTTTTAAATTTATCTCACCAAATCCTACAATCACCACTTTTTTCCAGGGAAATATACAACTTTTTACTGGCATTTTTAGGGTACCTTGTGTAATTTGTCAGGCCCAATGCAAAATGAAAATTTAGACTTCCTGTCTAGAAACAGGTGACCTCTACCATTTATATGCCACAGAAATCTATTTCTTTCTTCTGTGATCTCTTCAAATGTCATGGTGCGTTTTGTCTTTTAATTGTCCTTCTTATTACAACATTTTAAATTCTTAACAGGACTTCTAAAATTCATCTTTATGTATGCCATATCAATTCTTTTTTTGTTTTTTTTTTAAAGAGAGAGTGAGAGAGGGGGAGATATAGAGAGAGAATTTTAATATTTATTTTTTAGTTATCGGCAGACACGACGTCTTTGTTTTGTATGTGGTGCGGAGGATCGAACCCGGGCCGCACGCATGCCAGGAGAGCACGCTACCACTTGAGCCACATCCCCAGCCCCGCCATATCAATTCTTAATACAAACTTATGAACAAGTCACATTGGAGAACTTACACATCCATGTTGTGCTCATTAATACCAAAGCAGGGAATATGTTACACAGAACCAGCGCAATTGTTTTACTACATATCTGTGAACAATTTCTCTAGCTGGTTTGTTAATGAGTTGGAAGAAAAGTGACTATGGATCACCCTGATTTTCCTTTCTCTTCACATCCTCACCTGGAGAGGTGGACTAATACAGAGAAGTACCTTGAGTGACAAAGCTGTCTTCTTTCTGTATTTGAATCTAATTCTGGTTGGAATGTGTGGCCTCCCTGGGTTTCATCATGCTCTCCTTTTTTTACTTACTTCCAGATAGGACATGATCACGTTGTACCCAACTCTCTCTTAGCTCCCATATTTCCTTGGCCCACTGGAATTTGTGATAATGGGAATGAAAACTCAGTGTGCATGAAGTGGCCAAATGCAGTATACCTGCAGGTTACATTTATGTGCTGTGTTCATACCTGTGGTTCATTGCCTTCTTGGAATTTACTTATAAAAAATAAGTAGTAAGATAAAATCAATAAAAATTATGATAGCAATAGCAGAATTCACAATCAAGGACAGATCCACTGTGAGTGGTAATCCTAACTGTGTAGGAAGAGCATCATGGAGCTAGTCCTCCTTTTCCTGCCTTCTGCCTCCTCCTCTCTCTTCATCATCCTTCCCTCCCTCAATCCCTTATATCCTCCCTTCCTCCTTTGCACAATACTAATTACACTAGGTAGGATATATGTACTCTAAAAAATATATAACTGAACAATATAGTATTGTAAAGTATGAGTACAGAATTATCCTGAAAATATCTAGAAGCTGTTTATCTTATACAATTAAAATTTTATATCCATTGAAGATCAGCGCCCATTTTACTCTAGCCACATTTCTTTGCAAACAGCATTGTACTCTCTGTTTACCTTTTTTTTGCCACTAAGAATTGAACCCAAAGCACTTAACCACTGAGTCACATCCCTAGAGTTTTATTTATTTATTTATTTATTTAATACATTTATTTATTTAGAGTCAGCCTCTCACTCAGTTGCTTAGGGCCTGGCAATCTTGATGAGGCTGGCTTACAACTTGTGATCCTTCCACCTCAGCTTCTCAAACCACTGGTATTCAAGGTTTGACCCAATATACCCACCTTGTTTACTGGTTTTTCACAGGGATTTTTTGTGTGTATTAGAATTTTTACTCTTCTCAGGTAATGTGTAAGTAATTTCTCTCATTCCAACAGCTAAATTTTTTCCCTGTTCATGCTTTACTGTGCTGTGCAGAAGCTTTTGGTTTAATGAAACTTAGTTGTCTGTTTATGGTTCTTTCCCCTGTCTTTTTACTGTCATAGCCAAAGACCCATTTCCTAAAGCAATGTTATAAAGTGTTTTTTTCTGTGTTTTCTTTTTATATTTTGCTCACAAATTAATGCATTTCATTCTTTTTTAAATTTTAGGTTGAAAAAGAGTAACTTCAGCTTGTGTGGTATAGCATGATATTTTAATACATGTAACAGTGTGTGGTGATCAAATCAGGGTAAAGTTTATATTTGTCACCTTAGTAAGAAGGGAAGAGATGGGGAAATAAGACCACAGTATTTTCTTGCAGGAATTTTACAGATTAACATCTCACTGTTACATTTTTTCCTCTTTGAGTTGATGTTTTGATAAGGTGTAAGATAAAGTTTTGTTTTCTTTCTTTGTCATGTGGTTATTGAGTGTCCTCAGCACCATCTGTTAAAGAGACTATCCTTTATCCATTCTGTATTATTGGCCCCCTTCTCAAAGATGAGTGTGAAGTGAGAGTCTGGGCTTATCCTTGTTCTCTTTTTTTGTGGATTGGTCTGTATGTTGCCTTGTATTTCAGTACAACAGTATTTTAATTCTTATAGTTTATAATTTGTTTTATTCTATCTTTTTTTGCATTTGTTACAATTAGCTACACATAACAGTATAATGCATTGACACAGCATACATAAATGGAGTATAACTTCACATTTTTCTTGTTGTACATGATGTAGAAGTCCACCAGTCATGTAATTGTATAAGCGTACAGGGAAATAATATCTGATCCCTTTCAATATCTTTCAAATCCTCATACCTCTTTCCCTCCCTTCACTTCCCTCTCTCTAATATAAAGTGCATTTATCCTTCCCTAGTGCCTTCCATTGTGAATTAGCATCTGCACTTCAGATAAAATATTCAACCTTTGGAACTTTGCTATTGGTTTATTTAGCTTAGCATGGTATTCTCAAGTTCCATCCATTTGCCAGCTAGTGGCATAATTTTATTTATTTTGAGGTTGAATAATATTCCATCACACACACACACACACACACACACACACACACACACACGCACACACACACACACACACAAACACACACACACATGTCACATTTTATTTATCCATTCATCTGTTGAAGGTTACCTAGGTTGGTTCCATAGTTTAGCTATTGTCAATTTACCTACTCTACATTGATGTGGCCACCTTTTGTCCCACATCCTCATGAACACTATTATTGCTTATATTCTTGATAATTGCCATTATAACTGCAGTAAAATAAAATATTAAAATAGCTTTAATTTGCATTTCTCTAATTGCTAATGATGATGGTCTTTTTTAAAATATGTTTGTTGACCAATTGTATTTATTCTTCTGTGAAGTGTCTGTTCAGTTCCCTACTCCATTTATTAATGAATTATGTCTCTCTCTCTTTTTTTTGGCATTAAGGTTTGTTGAGTTCTTTATATACCTTGGAGATTACTGCTCTATTTGATGTGTGTGTGTGACAAAGATTTATTTTTCCATTCTGTAGTCTCTCTCTCTATGTTACAGATTGTTTCCTTTGTGGAGAATAAACTTCTTAGTTTGAATCCATCCCATTTATTGATTCCTAATTTTACTGTTTGTGTTTTAGGAGTCTTGTTCAAGAAATCAGATCCTGGGCCTCACACATGCCAGACAAGTGTTCTACCACTGACCCACTACTCCAGCCTCAGAAACAGTTTTCTTAAGGGAGAAAAATTTAAAGCATTCCCTCCAAAATTCAAAAAAAGAAAAAGGTTGGCTATTTTGCCACTTCTATTCAACATCCTTAAAACTCTATCCAAAACAATTAGAAGAAAGAATTAAAGATACATGAATAGAATAAGAGGAATTCAAACTATCACTATTTCCATATGACATGCTTCTATATTTAGAATATCCAAAAAATTCACCTGAAAACTTTCTTGATTAATAAATAAATTCAGCAAAATAGCACAATATAAAATAAACACCCATAAACCAAATGCATTTCTATACTTAAACAATGAATCCACAGGAAAAAAAAAATAGAAAAACCACCCCATTAACAATGGCCTCAAAAAAAAAGAAAAAAGAAACAATAAAATAAAATACTTAGGAATCAATCTAAAAAAAGAGGTAAAATACCTCTACAATGAAAAGTATGCCGGTGGTTCCAGGGGTGCTGAGGAAACTGCCATGGTCGCCAATTGTATTTATTCTTCTGTCGCCAATTGTATTTATTCTTGCCCTTCCCACCTCCCCTATCCCCAGCACACTGGGGCCACCGCTCCCAGCTGCGCTCAAGGAGGAGCCCGATGTGCCAAGCCTTGGCAGAGCCGAGGCTGTCGCCATGGACAAGGACACGCAGGAGCACATAAAGGCAGAGCGCAAGTGGCTGCTCAACTACATTGCAGCCTCCAAGTGCTGCAAGCCCAAGCTGGAGCACATCTCCTGCCTGGAGGAGAAAGGGAAGAGGCTCAAGAGCAGAACAGCCAACTGGCGTCCACTGCTTGCCTGCTGTGTGAGCAGGTGGCAAAGCTCAAGCAGAAAGTCCTCAGCCACGTCAACAGCGGCAGCCAGCTTCTGCCCCAGCACCAGGTGCCCGCGGACTGAGCCTGAGCGTGGGGCGCATGCGTGACCTCCCTCCTTGAGGGGCAGGAGCAGGAGGGAGGCGGGCGCCTTGGACTTGGAGAGAGTGAGGTCCCCAGGGATATCCCCGGGGTGTCCAGAACTCAGAGAGGGCGCCCTGGACTTCAACAAGCTGAATCCCCCCTGGGTGGGCAACGCATGATCCCTCCCTCCCATTGCCTCTGCTCCCCCTCTAGCTGCCCCTGTTCCCTGCACTGCCACCCTGTATAGCACAGAAACTCGCCCTGCCCGCCCCTTTGTACACACCACTGCAGAAGGGGGCTCTGTGGGGAGCAGCCTCCAGCCTGCATTTTCTTTTCCTTTTTTTTTTTCTTGCCTTTGGAAGAGAGAAGAACACAACGTTCCATTGTGCCCCATTTATGTTTTTACTCGGGAACAAATGGTTGTGTGTGCATGTGTGTGTTGCCTTGTGTTGGTTTTTTAAAGAAATGGAAACAACAACAAAAACTACTAAGCCTCTTCCTCCTCTGCTACCTCCTTCTGTCCTCCTGACAGCCCTCCCCCCTGCCCTTTTTGTTCTTTTGTTTTTGTTTGCTGCTAGTCCACATTCCTGTTTGCAATCCTTTGTTTATCCGGTTTTATTTTCAGTAAAATCTCCTCACTCCAAAAACGAAAAAGAAGAAGAATTTCCCCTTGCGTTTACTGTAGACAGCTTTTATAGTGTGAAGATATATTTCTACTATACCTGGTTTTCTAGGGTTTGACCAAGTATTTAGTCAACTGCTTCTTCTGCACTTATTGAGAAAATTTTCTAATTCTTTTCTTTATATCTATTTACTTAAAAAATAGGAAATAAATGTAAAAACCTTTGAAATAAATAAAACACAAGGAGATCTGTCAAGGAATGTGATGGAGCCCCATGAGAGCAGGATGAAGATTATAAAATACATCTGAATTAAAAGCTAGTTCCATGAAAAGTGGAATCAACATTTTTCATCTGTTTATATTGGGATAATTACTATGTTAAGATATTTAGGTGTTTGTAGAGTAGGAGAATATAAGATACTATTACAGTGTTAAGAATTAGGGAAAAAGGAGGAGCTCTATCATAAACATCATGCTGAATTTAGCTGGAAACCAAAAGTGAAATCTAGAGATGTTTTGTACAAAGCAACAAAGTTAAGCAAATAGATCATCAGTTTTCTTGCTGCTGAATACAGAGTAGAAGGTAATAGTTTACAGACATATTCTTAATAAATTAAATAAAATGCTTAATTTCAAGTCATTTGCCCAGCAGTTTGTATTGTCAGATTTTAGAATTTCAGCCATGTTTATGGGTGCATTACTTGCAATCCAGTGTGATCCATGATGTTGAACATGTTTTTCTGTCCTTGTTTGTCATCTATATTTGTTGGTATGTCTCCTCGGATCTTTTATTAATTAAAAAAATAGGTTAAACTGACATACAATAAACTATACAAATTGAATTATCAATACATTGAATTTTTATATATTTGTATCTACATGAAACCATCACCGTAATCAAGATAGTGAGCATTGACATCACACCCAGCAAGTTCCTTGTGCCCTTTTGGAAATTCTGCCTCTTCCCTCCTTCTTCATATAGAAACAGCCCAGAACAAAATTTTTATCATCATAGATGAAATAATATTTTGCAATTTATATAAGTAGTCATATCTCTGGTCTGCATAGCAGGTGAACTTTGAAAAATATTCCTTAATTTAGTCATCTGTGAAAGCATAACTCTGCCTAGCATGGTTGCACAGGACATAATTTACGTGGCTCAGGAGACTGAGGCAGGAGGATGATAAGTTCAAGAACAGCTTCAGCAGCTTTGTGAGTCCCTGAGTAACTTATCAAGAGGCTGTCTCAATGTGAAAAATATAAAGAGCTACAGATTGGCTTAGTAGTTAAGCAACCCTAGGTCAATCACTGATAGCAAATTAATATAAAATGTGAGAATTTCTCCAAGGAGAATGTGAGAACTTGGAGAAAGGCAAGGATTAAAATATATAAAGAAACTGATATAGGTCTTGATATATAGTAGGCTTCAAATTTCTGGAGTTACCAGCCAAGATTTAAGTCTGTAATCCAGAGTACCTAAGGGAATGTATAGATACCCAGTGCTTTTATTTCACCAAAAGCTGGTATTCCCTACCATTAAGTAGACTTTAAGATTTTTTTGTCATTATTTTCTGGGGTTTTGTTTGTTTATTTGTTTGTTTGATTTTGATGTTAAAATCTTATAATAGTGATTCATATTACTGCTGTTGAATACTTCTATCTTCTTCCTAATCTTTTAATCACAACAACAAAACCATGTATTTATTAAATAAAACTTCTTTCCCCCCTGGCATCCAGTACTTTATTTGGGTCTGTGAGTTTACATATCCTTGATAGTTCACTTAAATGGAATTATTATATATATATATATATATATATATATATATATATATATATATATATATATATATTCACACTACTTTGTTTACTTAGTTTAACATTTTTGAGATTTATCTATGTTGTAGCATGCACATATACAGAACACATTTTGACTATCCACTCTTTAGTTCATGGATTTTGATTGTTCTCACTTTTGGCTAGCATGAATGGTGCTGCCATGAACATCATATGCAAGTGTTTGTGTGTATATTTTCAGGTCATGTGGGTATAGGACTGAGAGAAGAGTTGGTAGATCATGTGATGATTCTATACTGAATTAGTGAAATATCAAATATTTCAGTATACACTGTATATTGTATACACTGTATGCCATACTACATTTCCCAGAAATTTATTGGAGTGCCAATTTCTCTAAATTATTACCAACTGTTTTTGTTTTATTGTTTTTTCGTTTGTTTCTTAAATTGAGCTTTCTTGTTGGGTATAATTTGACATCTCACTCATTGTGTCAATTTTTTTATTTGCTAAATAGGAAGCTGAGGATGTAGCAGAGTGGCAAAGTACTTGCTTAGCATGTTCCAGGCAGGTTATATTTCGAAGTATTACTACCAGAAAAACAATGGTATAGGGATTTGAACTCAGGGACACTCTACTTCTGACTATTCACCATTCATTTGTTTTTTGATTTGAGAAACACTCTTTTCAAAATGTTGAGAGTTGGCCACCAACTTTCAATTCTGCTGGCCTAGCTTCTCAAGTTAATGGGGAATATAGCTGGGGAATATGGACACATTGCTGCTAAAATATTTACAAAGAGAGGGCACTATGTAACAATTTTTTGAAGATAAGAGGGACAGTGTACTTTAAATAGGAATTCATCAAAAGAATTATCAACAAATTCAAATCAGAATAATAAAACAACCATAGCATAACGGTGTGATCACAAAATAAATAGAAATCAAATAAAGGCTCAAACACAATGAAGATATAGGGAGAAATAATGCACAAAACCCTTCATAGCCATACAGGTTATTTTGATCTGATATAATTTTGTGATAATTTACAATCATTATTTTTTTTACAAGAAAATAAACCTAGGGTGGATAGAACACAGAACTGCATCCCCAGCCTCTCTCACCCCCCTTTGGCACAGAGTATCACTAAGTTACCCAGAATGATCTCAAATTTACAGTGTTCCTGCCTCAGCCTACACAGTAGCTTGGCCTGCAGGTGTGCTCTACATGCCTGGTTGTGAAATAACTATAATAAAGCAATTTTTAGATAAAAAAGTACTGCCTGAAGTAGGCCTTTATTAAAAAATAAATTCTAAGATATAAAACGAAGCAAGAAATAAAATATTAATGTCTAAGCTACAAAATAACAAAAAGCTGTAAAAATTCATAGATGTAAATCAAGACAGTGAGATGTAGAGTAAAATTGTACACACATTCTTACTAGTGATGTAAATTCCAAAAAAATGGAAAACTATAAAATCATTTAATAAATTTTTTTTAATTCAAAGGAATATGTGTGTGTGTGTATATATGTAAAATAATTTTATCTAATATATATTATATATATATACTATATATATCATGAAAATGATTTTATCTAATATATATGTTTATATATCTCATTAAAATAATTTTATCTAACATATATATATTAGATAACTATATAAAATTATATATTAGATAAAATTATTTTAATAAAATTAGCAAAGTTGCTTTAGATCAATTTTAACAGAAACTTACCTGTTTCTCCATTTGGTTTGAACAGCTTTTATTATTTGAGCATCAGCAATGATCACCTCTAAATGACTGAACATGCCATAGCCATTGGCAACAACATTGTGGATGTTCACAAAAATGGGGTCACTTCTCCACATCATTCTTATGAACAATGACATGAATTTATCTGTATAGTACAGGATGTAAAACCAGCTAATGAACAGAAGAATGATGTGAGTGGATCCTCCTCCCCCCCCCCCCGGGGAGCTGCTTAGCAAAAACCTAGAGCTATGAAGAGCCATGTATCATTGTTTATGTCTATACAAGAGAATTATCATGTATCCACTGGAAAGGACCACAAGGCCTACAATAAAGACAACTCTCAACAACAACATAGTGAGATAGAGGTCCCTGTGAATTTAACTCATGAGCAGAAATGAACAGTGATCATTGAGAGAGAAGAGACCAGGTTGGGACTTATTGGGCGTGGCTACAATATAGAAAAGCATGTAGCTATAAATGGACATGGTGAGGATCCATAAGAAAACAATTAACCACAGGATGGTATTTGTGGATTTAAATTTGAAGTTGGCCAAGTAGGAGACAGTGGGGCTGGTGGTGATGGCCTGAAGCACACTCAGGACACAGAAATAGAACTACTTTGCATTTGAAGTCACCTGGAATGCTTTTAATTCCCAAATATTTTTAGATACCAAAAGTCCCATTGTTTGGAGGATGAGGATGTGTTTTAGAGCCAACGTGGTTATGGGGAGGTCCCTGAGACTGGGCTTGTGACCAAGAAGTACACGGGGAATGTGGAGGCAAAGCAGAAATGTGTTTGCTGAGATTCCAATGCAAGCCTGGAGATAGAATATGTTACTTTTTATGGCAATACAACTGAAACTTTGGCTCAACTTCATGGGGATGTTGATGCAAATGATGTGTTTCTAGAAAAAAAAATCTGGATGGTTTGACATTAGTTACATTTTTATTGACATGTTTCCAGTCTTCATCTCACCCTTTAAGTCCTTAGAACATTTTACTTAGATATTCTTATTTAAATTGGACAGGCTGCGATTTCTGCTTTCAATGTCAAGTCAAGGTATGGGGTATGGCTAGTGGCAGAGGACTGGCAGAGAGGACAGGAAGTCCTGCTTCCATGCCAGCACTGAAGTAATTAAATTAGTAAATAAAAATAATCCCACTCAGCATCACTCCTCCATATCATGATTTTGTATATCTCAGCTGAGCTGCAAACCTGTAGTACAAATTTTGCTTTCTTTTATATTATAAATTATCTAATTTAATTGGTATTGTTTATTTAATTTTATATTTTTTTTTTCATGTAGGCTTTCTACAAAGGAAGACATTGTTCTATTTGAATTTGGATGTGCAGATTCCAGAACAGAGTTGGTTACATAAGCATTGGTGAACTAGAACTGTTTGTGTCCATGTTAGACCAGTGAAAATAATAACCTCCTAGGTAAACAATGCCAGCAGCACCAAATCTCATGGTTTATTTTTTTATTTATTTTATTGGTTATTCAAAACATTACAAAGATTTCAGAATCACATCGGTTACACATCCACATTTTTACATAATACCATTATAGTAACTGTTGTATTCTGCTACCTTTCCTATCCTCTACTATCCCCCCTCTCCTCCCCTCCCATCTTCTCTCTCTACCCCATCTACTGTAATTCATTTCTCTCCTTATTTTTTTCCCATTCCCCTCACAAACTCTTATATGTAATTTTGTATAACAATGAGGGTCTCCTTCCATTTCCATGCAATTTCCCTTTTCTCTCCCTTTCCCTCCCACTTCATGACTCTGCTTAATGTTAATCTTTTCCTCCTGCTCTTCCTCCCTGCTCTGTTCTTGGTTGCTCTCATTATATCAAAGAAGACATTTGGCATTTGTTTTTTAGGGATTGGCTAGCTTCACTTAGCATAATCTGCTCTAATGCCATCCATTTCCCTGCAAATTCCATGATTTTGTCATTTCTTAGTGCTGCGTAGTACTCCATTGTGTATAAATGCCACATTTTTTTTATCCATTCATTCTCATGGTTTATTGAAGCAAATCAGAATTGTCAGGAATGTATTAGTATACATTTTTTTCCCTGTGAGTAAACTACTTTTGTCTCAGTGAACACTGTGAATAAAATTGAATATTGATAATCTTTTTTATAGCATTGTTGGAGTAAGCAATTAACATATGAAAGAATTTAGAAAATAATTGACATAATTTAACACAATACAGAATTGTTAATTATTTATTTATTTTATTAGTATGTAACTCTGCCTAGGGAGAATTCTTATGATAAAATAAAGATTTCACATCTTACAGAAGTAAATTCTAACAGTGAGATCTTTTGCACATATTGTTCATTGAATACAAAATCTATTTGAGAGTTTTTTTAAGTCTTTCACTTCCATCAAGAAGTACCTTCAGATGTTTTTAATACTTTCAAGAGAAACAGACTACAGCTGCCATGACCTCCTTCTACCTTATCAGTAGTATTAAAGTGAACATTTTATGTTTTCATTATTTCTCCCCTGTGTATTAGATGAAATAGTTCCATCATCTAAGTGGAACTGGGGAATTCTTTACAGAAACCATTCCTCATGCTCTAAAATTTGTTTAACTAATTAGAGGTAGGAACTTCTATATTCAGAACTCCTTCAGTTCATCTTTTATATGTAGATCTCAGAGTTCTGCATGTACATGGTGAAAATCACACATAGTAACAGGCTTATGACTCCAACTCAGGCACTTTTCTTAATATCTTTAATGAATGCCATAAAGCTTTTGATTTGTAAAACACTATGAAAGTGGTTAAAACTGTGAAGAGTTTTGAGATAGAAAGTAAGAAACACAGAATTAATGATTTTTTGATCTACTGTCTTATTTTACCCAAACATATTTTTAATAGAAGGCAGAGTTACTAAGAGTCTCTATTCTTGACAAAAATTCATAAGCCAGGGCAAAGTTATAGAAAGAAATACAGATAAACACAGTGGTCTCAGCCCCAGGAAGCCCCAGAGTCCCTATGTGGAAAAAGAAGTACCACTTGAGCAGGATGAAAATCAGGAGACATTGATATTTAAGTTAAGTATTCAGTGTTGAATTTGAAGTTATATCTAATGATAAGTGAGTTAACATTATTTATTTGGTATTGAGCTACTACCCAGGATGTTTGTGTGTTTTCTGAAGTAAGAAAACAGCAAAGAGTACTGCAGAATTAGGACATAAAAATTAGAAGGATTGCTGTCATAACTACCAGTGAAGGTGTGTTTAAAACAAATGGGGAATCTCAGGATGTTCATGTAGAAATCAACAAAGTGGAACTTTAACCAAGAAACTCATCAGTTCACTTGCCTCTGAGTAGATGGCTGATGGAAATAACTTCACCACACTCTGTAAATGCAATTCCACTTTTGATTCAAGGGAAATATATAATTCAGACTTTGGTAGAAGGACCTGTCATGTTTCAATTTTTTATAGTGCTGTTGGCATATACATAACCGAGGATGAAAAGGGGATGTCCACCATGAGTAAGGTTTAGAAAACCTAGAAGTCATCTCAGAATGGTGGCTGTTTTTTGGATGAAGCTACAATATTCACTCCACAGACACATCTTAAAACATATTCACTGAGGTGCTGAAATACACATGAGTGTTCAGGGACAGCCAACAAGCCACTGAGTCTCCTTCATGGAAACTCTCCCTGTTTCCCAAACTTAAGTCTCCCTTAACTCTCCCTGTTTCCCAAACTTAATCCTTCCATGAAAGCCTGAATTTAGATATTTGAGAATCACTCTGAGAAACATCTCTCATTACTATAATCCAGTTACCATTTACTATTTCTTCAAATTTGCACTATTTCCTGAAGGAGATTCTTGTCTTACCTCATATGAACAACCAAATATGAAGTCTGGGTTATTTCATGAGTACTTGGGATTGTACTTGAATAATATTTTTTTGCATAGGAGTTTTTATTTTACAAAAAAAATTAAATTTATTTTTTAGTTATAGGTGGACATGATATTTTTATTTTTAAAATCTTTATGTGATGCTGAGGATTGAACCCAGTGCCTTATGCTTGTGAGTTGAGTGATCTCCCTTGGAACCATGATCCCAGCCCTGTGAACAAGGTTTATAATTGAGAACATCTTTATTTGACATTTGAAAGGAAGAGAAATCTGACAATAAAAAATAAAAAAAAATACTGTTTTCTCTATTATAAATTGTTCATATTTATTACAAAATAGTCAGTGATATTTTAGCAAAAGAATTTGTGTTTTTATTTCTAAAGGTTTTAGTAATGTTATATAAGCCCAATACACTTACTATTTAAAGAGTTATAAGGTATGCAAAATCATGGTATTAAATTTATATCTTTTCCCCATAATAATGTAGTAGTAATTAATTACTCTAAAATAAATTAACAGCTACAAGAAGATGGAAATTCCAGATGTTTTTCAAGTGTCATGAAAAGATGTTTTCTTATGTATATGAAGGTATGAACTGTGCAAGACATGTCTGCAGTTTTCTATATTAATGTCATTCTGCCACAGCACAGAAAAATAATATGTTTAATTTGGTTATAAATTTAAATTTATTCTTAATATTTACTATATACTTCTCCACAACCCTGGTTTTTTACTAATTTGTTTTTGTAGCTGAGATTTAATTTTGGGGTTATTTGCCTCTGAGCTCCTTTCCCAGTTCCTTTTTAAAATCTTTATTTATTTATTGAATCACCAAATATTTTCCTTTATTTTTTCCATATTTTTTATTGGTACATTATAATTGTACATGTTTGTGGGATTTTTTGTGACATAGTCCTACAAGCACAAAACATAACAATGCAATTTGGCCAATATCCCTCCCTTGCACTTCCCTCTTTCATCCCTCCCTCTCACCCTTTGGTACCTTTCCTCTACTGATCTTCCTTAGATTTTTAAGAGATCCACTCCAACCTTTGTTTTTCTTTTTCCCCTCTAGCTTCTATATATGAGAGAAAATATATGACCCTTAACCTTCTGAGTTTGATTTATTTCACTTAACGTGATGGTTTCATCCATATTCCTGCAACAGAGTTCTGGTGATCACTGAGTTCCCTTTTTAGTCCCTGATGTACACTGAATGACGTTGGTTCCTATACTATTTTTTTCTGCTTCTGTGTGCAACTTTAAATACTTCCAGTATTCTCCCACAAACTTTAATATTCTTACAACTTGGAGTCTTTTATTTTTTATTTGTTGCATGTAACTGAGAGTACTGACTAACACGATTTTCATTGTTGTTCTCCCTTTAAGACTCTAAACTTACTTCTACATTGTTGCTTTCTTTGTTTTGATGATATATTTATTTGTAAAACATATTTCTAACCTGAAGATCCTCTAGATCAGGATCATGTGTTAGCCTTTTTTATTTTCTATTTTGATGCAAATCCTCACTATGTTGCTTAGAGGCTGGCTAACTTTTGAGACTTGTCTCAAACTTCTAATTATCCTGCTTTACTATCCAGAGTGACTAAAATGACTGGCCTGTGTTATATTACCTGACCTTGGGATATATTTTTAAAAAGCATAAAAGCATAAAGGTGAATAAATTTATATAAGTAAATAAATAAATATTTGTGTAGACACACATATACACACATGGATATGTAAATGTTGTATTGAGAGAACGATATATATATATATATATATATATATATATATATATATATATATATAGAGAGAGAGAGAGAGAGAGAGAGAGAGAGATACATATGTAGATAGATAGATATACATATATAGATATGTAAATGTTGTATGGAGAGAAAGATATATATGCATACACACACACACTCATATATAGATATATAAATGTTGTATGGGGAGAAAGACAAATAAATTGTGATATTATCTACCTTGTAAAATTTCAAAACAATGAAATTTTATTAGCTTTATATGAATATACTACATATTTTATGTGAAGTTAGTAGTAAAAATAATATAATATTTTGTAGAAGTTTTAGTAGGTGTATCTTTGAGAATACAAATTTCCAAAAAAGGATTTGAAAAATTAAAGATCTAAAAATTTATGTAAAGATAAGAATACCTGGCTGTTAAATTATTATTCTTAAAGAACTTATGTACTTTAAAAATCAATCATATAATACTTATAATATTATAAATTACAATAATTAAAAAACAATGAAATTTTATGTAAATAATAACTCTGCTAATATTAAAGGAAGTAGTGTAGCACATTAAAAACAAATATGTGTGTCCTGGTTATGATGCAGTAAGAGGAAGATTTTAAAATTCCTTCTTACACCCCCTAACTAGAAACCTCCTTTTCCTTCTCTTCCACTCATATTTGGAGCAGAGGCTTCCAAAGTGAGGTGACATGGAACATACAGATTTCACTGATGTCTCAGTAGACTGGTAGTGTTGGTGATGCATCTGAAGTCTGAAAGTACCTGTCTTGGAGTAATTAGAGAAGGTGTCCTCAAAGGAAAACAAAACAAAACAAACAAACAAACAAAAAATCCTACTTCTTCCATCATCAGACAAAGGTAAATAAGCCCCACCTGGATAAAAACATTTTTGTCTGCAGCTCTAATTTTGTAAAGCAAAAAATCTTGAATTCTTTTGGAGGAGGTGGTTAATAATCCTAGAAAACAGATCTTAGTTCTCTTTGGTTATATTTATTCCTATGCATTTTATTTTTACATACAAATGCAAATAAAATTATTAAAAATTTATGTTGATTTGTTCATTACTGGTTATGGTTATATAAAATAGATTATCTTTTTAGTGATTATCTTATAATCTATAATTTTGCTGAGTTCATTATATAGGATCTGGGAGTGGTATTTTTTCACTCAGATTCTTTGGGATATTCTATGTATGGGATCATGTCACCTGCAAACAGGAGTAGTTTTACTTCTCGCTATTGAATTTGAATGTCTCCTCTATTTCTTTTTCTTGCCTAATTGATCTACCTAGAATTTTTAGTACAATGTTGTGCAGAAGAAGGGAAAGAGGTTATACCTATTTAATTTTTTATATGGGGAAAAGCTTTAGTTTATCATCACTCAGGAAGATGTCAGGTGTGGGTTTTTTATAAATATGCTTTATTATGTTGAAAAGGTCCTTTTCTTTACCTAGTTTTCTGAGTTTTTTAAAAATAATATTAGCATATCTTTTCAAATATCTTTTCCATATCAATTAAAATGATTGTTGATTTTTTTCTATGTTACTTTGGTACATTACATTTATTGATTTTTCTAATTTTGTATGATCATTGCATTAATAGGATAATTTCTTTTGGAAAATATTTATTCCAAAAATTCCATAGTTCACATTATTCTTGCTTTTCAATATTTTATGGGTTTTGACAAATATATAATTATATTATCTTTTTTTTTTTTTGCTTTGGTATCATCATAATTCTGCTTTATGGTATCAATTAGAAAATATACCCTACTAATTTTCGCTTCTAAGAGTTTGAGAAGTATTGATATTAATTCTTCTAAACTTTAATAGACTTTACCAGTAAACCCATGCAGTATTGGACTCTTTCTTTTTTAGAATGTTACTGAAAATTTCTTTGATTTTTACAATTCTTACATATCTGTTCATTTTTTTTATATCTTTTTTTTATATAATTTAGGTCACAATGGGTATTATGATCAGGATCATTTTACCACTGAGCTTCATACAAGCCATTTTAGTTTTTATTTTTGAGACAAGGTCTCATCACTAAGCTCTCAAGGATGGCCTGAAACTTGCCTTCATCTTGTCTTAGCTTCCTGAGTTGCTGCAACTACAAGTGTGTACTACAGATTCTTGCTCAAATTTACTTTTTTTTCTAAAAGGCAATTTTGGTAATTTATATGTTTCTAGGCAATGTCTTTATATTCATTTCTGATTTTAGTTTATTTGCATCTATCTCTTTGTTACAGTGGGCTTAGGTATAATTTCATCAATTTTGTTGACATTTTTAGAGTAAATTTTTGGCTTTGTTCTTTTCTTCTTCAGTTTTTCTGCTACCTGTGTTGTTCATTTCTACTCTAATCTTTACTATTTTCTTCCTTTGGCTAAAATTGGGTTCATTTGTCTCTTCTTTTTAAAATTTCTTGAGGTGTAAAATTAGGTTATTATTTTGATATCTTTCTTCCATTTAATGTAGGCTCTCACAGTTAAACAATGGTAAGTGAATTCTATTAGCATTATGTAATGACCTTTTCTCTAGAGAGATTTTAAATATATATTTTACTTGTATATTGACACAATACCTCTACCTTATTTATTTTTATGTGCTGAGTTTCAAACCCATATGAGGAAAGCATTCTACCAGTGAGCTTCAATCTCAGACTGAGACACTTTCTGATGTACAGTCTAGTTTGTGTGATGTAAGCATATTCTACTCTTATTTATATGTGGAAACCTGAGTACATTGCTTATGTTCACATTATTTAATCACTAAATGCTGAGTAGTTTATGCACTCCTTCCCCAAAAAAACAAAAAGAAAAAAAAAACAATAAATCTCTGTTCTTTGGAAACTCACTACTTATACCTAATAGACAAGCAAACCTGGGGATGAAGCCCTTGTTCAAATTTTCCTACAGTTAATCTAGAAACAAAATATTATTTAAGTCCAACTGGTGTAAGTTGGCTCTGCCTCAGTTTGATAGTTGATGCTCAGTGCAGGGTGACCCAGCTGTGCACATAGCCTCAGAAAGCCACAGGATTTGCTGCTTCCTTCCTGGCTATGTGCAAACAGATGGTCAGCTGCACCTGGTGTCTTCAATATTTTCTACATAAAAATACACATTATGTAAACAGAGATAATTCAGTTTCCTTTTTTCCTATATAGGTGCCATTTTTTTCTGTCTCTTACTGCTCTGAATAGAACTTCCAATGGTACACTGAGTAAGAGTGGTTAAAACCAGACACCTTGGTCTTATTTCTGGTCTTAGAGAAAATAATTTCAGAATTTTTCCATTCAACATTTTCAGTATGATGTTGATTCAGTGTTTTTCTTATATAGGCAGCATTGTTCATTGTTCTTTATCTGTTTTAAGAGGTTTTATTATGAAGAGATGTTCAGTTGTATTAAATATCTATTATTGTCTTTCATTCTTTTTATATAAAACTTTACATTATTGATTTCTTTATGTGTAACCATCCTTGCATTCTTATGATCAATTACATTTCGTCAGGGTGTATAATATGTTTTATGTGTGGTTAGTTTCAATTTGCTTGTATTTTGTTGAGAAGTGTTGCATCTATTCTCATCAGTGGTATTGAATTGTAACTGTTTTGTGTAGTTGTCTGGTTTTGTTATAGGGATAATGATAAAATCAAAGTTCAAGGACAAATTTATTAACAAAAATCACAATTTTACTGAAAGAGAATTGAATTAAGCAAAGTTTGCTTTTTAACACAAGAGGCCAGGACCAACCTAAACATGTTATCAGAACCTTGCCAGAGGATCATGAATGCTATATACAAAAGGGCACAAAGAATGGCAGCAGGTACATTTCCGTGTACATTTTATGCTTATCATCCTACTTCCTGTTTGGCTTCACCAATAAAACATAAGGACAAAGATGAAATTAATAATTGCATAAGGCCCCTGAGCATAGAGCCATGTGTGATTATGTAGGTTGAATACCCATGCAGCTAGCTCCAGTCTCTCTCTCTCATTCTCTCTCTCTCTCTCTCTCTCTCTCTCTCTCTCTCTCTCTCTCTCTCTTTCTCTCTCTTTTCAAAAAAGAATACTAGCCATGAAATACAACCTCTTAACAAACTTTTAAATGCTAAAACTCTAGACCTAATGATATACATAATGATTTAAAGAACTAAACACATTATTGTTATACACATTGTCTAGTGTCCCTTCTACACAAGCCTCTAGTAACCAGATCTGTATTCGGCTCTGATTTTCTTTGTTTGACTCTTTTGGAAACTTTATTATTGGTGGATCTTCTAAACTGTGTTCTTCTCTTGCTCAATATTTTTTTCTTGGCTAATGAGCTCCCATACCTTTTCCTGTCATAAATGCTGGTGTTACATTATTTTTAAAGTCTAAATAATTTTCTACATGCTCATTAGTCTTCCATCTGTGAATGTTAGGCATCTTTACATCTTGGCTATTGTGGTAATGCTGTCATGAGTTGGGAAGGCCTAATATTTTCTATAAATCTTGATTTCAATTCACTTGTATACACATAATCTGAAGGGGTTAGGCTTCTCTATTTTATATTTTCACCAACATTTTACAATTATTATAATTCTCCATATCTGCTTTATTAAGCTTCATCATTTGTTCTCATTTATTCTTTGATAGCCTTCCTAATGCATATGAGATTCTATATCACATTTGGTTTTATTATTTGTTTTTTTTTTATTGACAAAATATATTTGTATATATTTGTGGGCTACAATGAGGTTTTATTACTACCACATGTGGGCAGAGTATCCCCCAAAAGTTTTTTGTCTACAGTTTTTACATTCTTAACAAAGAATTGAAGAAGTTACAAGAGGTTGGCAGGCAAAGCAGAGGTTTACTGAAAGTAAATGTATACATCCTGGAAGAGCAGATTGGTCTGAGCCACAAAATAGCTCAGGCCCCACATGCATATAAAGTGGAGTTTGCTTTTATTGTGTGGCACTAGTTCTCCCCATTCTTACCTCCTAAATAATGTACCTGACATTTCTTGGCACTTGTAACCAGAGTTAAATTTGACATAATTTCTTCTCTAGTGCCTATACATAATGTTTTTTTTCCTGAAATCCCACATAAAGCATTTAGAGGGAGAAATCTACAGTGTTCATGATATGTTAAGTAGCAACAAGTTAACTTGAGGTTCATCCCTTGGACTATTGACATGTCCAATATAAAAAGCCTTTCCTTCATGGTCTTGATTTCCTCTTGTGGTAATCCACCTTCTTCTCTTTAGCCCTTAAATGGCTTAGTTTCCCCTCAAAGAAAGAATGTAGGTGGGGCTGAGGGGCCCTAGTCATTGCCCATGCTTAGCTCCCACCTACCTCTGTGACAGTACAAATTTATTAATCAAGTTTAATTAGCACATTACTCATGTTTTTTATGTGCATATCCCTGAGTATTTGCTGATACAGAGCATAAACATTGCTTTTTTTTTTTTTTTGCTTTCTTTACATCTTCCTTGGGGAAGCAATCTCTTCAGATCACTCGGTTATTTATGAATTTCTGTAGAATTCTAAGAGTACTTTCTTTTGGATATTAACCATTGTGTTATATGTAGTTTGTAAATATCCCCCACACATTTTAGAGATTGTCTCTTTGCCTACTTTGCTACATGGAACATTTTGATTTGAATAACATACTGTTTATCTATTTCTGGATACATTTCTTGTCTTTTTGTATTAGTATCTCTCTTTCCTGTTTCCTAACTTGGGGCCTAGAAACTAGATTGCCTTTTCCCACCATAACTCAGACAGCTTAGATAACACACCCACCAGAGGAACCAAGTAATTCAGACTTCAAAGATGGCACCAGAAGATCTAAGGAATAGCTATCTTCCAAATTCACAAGTGAATCAAAATTTTGTTACCGGGAGTACCTGGCAGGTAGTCTTTGAATCCCTTATTTTGAAAAAAAAAAAATCTTTTTTTTTTCTGTGAGGAATAAGGGCTCATGCTTATAATTCTAGTGGCTTAGAAAGATGAGGCATGAGGATTGTAAGTTCAAAGCCAGCCTCAGCAAAAGCAAGGTGCTAGAAAATTCAATGAGACTCTGTCTCTTAATAAAAATT
This sequence comes from Callospermophilus lateralis, assembly GCF_048772815.1. Classification (NCBI taxonomy): domain Eukaryota; kingdom Metazoa; phylum Chordata; class Mammalia; order Rodentia; family Sciuridae; genus Callospermophilus; species Callospermophilus lateralis. Next base: position 89,826 of record NW_027514365.1, read on the forward strand.
CAGAATACAACTGGGAATGTAGTTCAGTGATTGAGTGCCTCTGAATTTAATCCCCACTACACACACACACAACACACACACACACACACACACACACACACACACACACACACACACACCTATTCCCAGTATTGAGCAGCATCACAGCCTCTGGAACAGGAGTCCCCTGTGTTCTTCCTTTACTAGCAAAGCAATAATATACCTGCTTTGCCATTTTCTCAAAGCCATGTCCTCCATATTAAATTGGCATCAGGGAGAAGGATCAAGGTTTGGTAGCATATACACAATTTCTGTAGGTATCAGTTTACAATTAATGTGTATGAAATGTGGAAGTATGAGCACTGGATCATATGGTAACTTTATTAAGAATAAAAAACACAATGCTTCTTTCCCAGAAGACTGTGTTGGCATCCAAGAAAGAATCAAAGAGAATTTCTGTGCTGCACATCCAACCAGTATTTGTTACTATTGTGTTTTGTGTGAGCGTGTGCCATTTGTTATTGGCTACAGAAATCTACTATAATTTTAGTTTCATTTCTCATTTGCCAGGTACTGTTTGGAATATTTTCAGATGTTTTCATGCTTTTTCTAGAGCTTATTTTGTGAATGGTATTTTCATGTCTTCTTCTATACTTGTCATTCACTGTGGCAAAGCACCCTGTCATTTCAACTAGTTGGACATAATCATTAATTGGTGAATTATTATTGTGTATTTTGATTATTTCATTATTTAGAGGGTATACATCTACAACATTTCTATAAGTTACCTGAACCAGTTCTTAATTTTCAGTTGTATATTAGGTCATAATTTTAATTCAAAATTACCACACAAAAGAAATAATATTATGAGGCAGTAGAATCTAAGGTATATATGATATTTCAACATTTCCCACAGTACATCATTTGATATATTCAGTGACATAATATACTGACATTTATCTAGAAATACAATTTTAATATTTTTCCTTTTTCTTTTTAAAATAATACTACACATCCATAAGTTTTATGGATGAATTATTAAGACCAGATGTTTTTCAAATTTCTCTATTATTTGAATTTTACATTTTGATCTCTTGTGAAACGTATTACCCAGATAATGATGAAACCATTGCTAAATAAGGCAACATATCCTTCAAAGAGTGGGCAGCATAGACTGATGCTTAATTGAATCCATAGCAAGAACTCCTCCTTCTTCTTTAGATAAATTGCAATGTGGCACAAACCTGTAATCTCAGCTGCTTGGGAGATTGAGGCAGGAGAATCAAAAGTTTGAGCCCATTCTCTAACAACTTAGAAAGAGCCTAAGCAACTTACTGAGATGCTGTTTCAATAAATAAATAAATAAACGTTTGGGGGTGTGGCTTGATGCTTAATCACCACTGGGTGTGATTCATGAGCAAAAAAAAAAAAAGAAAAAGAAAAGAAAGTAAAAAGATTGAACCAAATACACTAAAATGCTTTAAAATTTCTAGAAAGTATACAAGTTACATGTTGACATCTTTAGAATCATAACACATGAAATTCTATTTAGAGAACTTTTTCACTGCTATGTATGAAGTTACTGGTAACTCTTTAAAATAGATTTTATATATACATTTTATGGGGTACATTATGATAATTCAGTACACATAAGTAGTAGTATTCAAATTATATTAACAAATATTTTCATCTCTTTAAATCTTAATTATCTTTATGTATTGTAAATTTATTTATATATTAATTTATTGGTGCTTCAGTTAGAACTCAGTGGTAATTAGCCACTGAGCCACACTTCCAGCCTTCTTTTGTTATTTTAATTAGAGACAGGATTGCTGAGGCTGATTTTGAACTCAATCTTTGAAGTCAGTGGGATTACAGGCATGTGCCACCTGCTAGGTGTAAATTTTATTTTTAAACACATTTTAGGTTATTTTCAACAATAGTTACCCAACCATGCCATAGAAGTACTAGGAGTGATTCCTCCATTTGGTCTTTGTGCTCCTCAATCAACTCTTTCAGTCTGTCCATTTCTACTCTTCCCATATACTTGTGATGACTATTCCATTCTGTTTTACTGTATTTACTTATTGCTTTCTACAAATGAATGAGAACCTGTGATGTTTGTTCTTCTGCACTGGGCATATTACACTTAACATAAAAAAAGATCATGGTGTACTTCTTGTTATGGTAAGGTGCACAAAATAGAAAATATAATATTTTGATACTTTCTTTCTTTCTTTTTCTTTTAATGCCAGCTCAACTGAGAAAGTCAACTCTTAAGTGTCAAGAAGCATTGTTTTCTAGAATCCGAACCCTGCATTCATATTTATTGAGTTTCTCCAGCTGTGATTATACATAGTAGAATGTGAACCTCACAACTTTAACATTATTTTTCTATCTAATGAAATGCTTGATAATAATTATCATATGATATGTAAAAGCTCAAGGAGATGTAAAACTATTCTCAACAAAGTAGATATTATAGCACATGCCTAATTTTTTTGTCTATACAAAGTAAACACATAAAACTACCTATCTTTATTTCACTGACTTCTTTAAATGATCCTTTGTCTTATCTTTTGAAGAATAAAGGAAGGCTATTTTTTTTAATCTAGGATGGACTTTGACCAAATTTATTTCTTTTGAAATTAGTAGATATTGTTCTTCTATTAGTGAAAGGCCAGCAGATTCTCTATTAGCTGATTTATGATTTGCAGATGGTTACCATGTCATATTGAAAAAAATTTTTAAAAGTCTCTTGGTGAAGAAATACTGTAGAAGTAATAGGATTTTCATGAGCTGAGTCTCCTAATAAACGATTTGTTTCAGCTAAAAAGAAAAAACAAAACCAACTGGGTCCAGGTTCATTGCGGTTCATTGTCCAGGTTCACACCTCTTATTCCTTGTCTGGTACAGCTTTCAGTGAATCAGTTACATGAATGTAGGACTACTGTATTATTGTCCATTTAAATATTGATATGCTTCCAAGAAATACCCATAATATTGGCTAACTATATAGGTTATAACTGCAACGATTTACTATGCTTCTTTCATACCAGTAAATACACCCAGTGCTGTACACAAGTGATCACATTTACTCCTCACTGTAGTTTTATAAGGTGTATTTTAAATGTGCCCTTTATAGAGGAGAAAGCCAAGGCCCAGAAGGTTTGGAGTCCTCCAAAGTCCACTAGGCAGAGCAGCGAAGGTAAAATTCAAGCCCTCTGCCCTTGGCAGCAAAGCCCTTGTGTGTGTCTAAAGAAACATTGGTAAGCTGCATGTATTTTCCAGTTCTGCTTTTGGCCTAAGGTTCATGTTTATTCAACCCCAGGTTTGCTTTTTTCTTTTTTCATCTTAATAAAGCATCAACAGCTCTTGTCTTTGGTTTCACGTGCACCTTCTGCCAGCTGAACCATGAAGGGGAGAAGCAGAGTGGGAGGAGGTTACTGTGCTCAAGACCAATGTCTCTCCAGGATACCCTTTACAGCGCCTCTGCTGGTTGGGTGCCACTCCTTCCCCGTGTTGGCTACCAGGCGTTGAACTACGTTTCCCAGCAAACCCCGTGGTAAGAGCACAGGCTCCACCAGCTTTCCTTCCTCCTCGCCTCCCCATCGCGGCGTGATGATGTTTCATCAGGCGCTGACAAAGCACTTCTCCACAAGCACCCCCTTATAGGCTCCTATTTGCTAGCTCTGGCTTTGCTGGTTGTGTGCACTCCAGATGCAGTGGGTGGTTCCTGGTGTGGGAAGCAGAACATGCTGATGGTCCCAGGCCTGGGCACAGAATTGTATGATTTTTAAGGGACACTTTCAATAGACTTTTGATTCAGAGTTGGATACCTATCAGTGAGACATAATGGGAACATGATGCTGAGCACAGGAGAGAGGGACAAACCTTGGCTGGGGAGTCTGAGAAGGGACTGTGGGAGGAAGGTGAGTGCAGCTGGAGGTACACTGTGTTCATGATGAGGGGGTCCATTGGCAGAGAGGAACCATCTGGCAGGTTCCCAGCACAGATTCAGATCCTGGGAGAGCACAAAGCAGTACCTGCTTTGAGCATTTAGGTCCAGGAAAGAGGCAACATTGACAGGTGGCCATGTGGAAGGCACCTGCTTTCTCCAATAGGGTCCCCATGCTCTGGAGAGTCCCCAGGGTGAGCAGCACTGTGTGTGCCTTGGAGGTTTTAGTTCTCATTTACCTGGAGGCATGACAACTCTGCTTTCCACTGGAATCAGGGAAACACTCTCACCTCCTCCACCTTGGCTGCCTTCTATCCAGTCCCCTGGCTGTGTTTCTTTGAGACATTGCTGAGTGTCACAAAGGAAAACCTACCCCTGCATGAGCTGGCAGGAAGCAGTATGTATCTGTGGGTCCTGGCACATAGGTGGACATGGGGACTTCTGCTGGTAACTGAACAACACTGTACTGTTGACTATTTGGGGCATGATCTATCACTTTCATCCAACTTTAGATAGCCAAGGTCATTATCTTTCTGTAGTAGCCTTTGGATAATGGCTATACAATGATTTTTATACCTGTATTGCTCTGGTAGAGGAATACTTCTCAGCAGACATTATTAAAAGATTTTTAATCCATGAAAACTTAACCAGCCAAACTAGTTTAGAGCACAGGGTCACTGCCCAGCTGCTGTGCCTGGCATCTTTATCTAATAGCTGCCATCTGCTGCAGAGATAGAGAAACTCTCTCTAAACTCACACACATGCACATTCAATCACATATTAGAATCAATGTCGGATTGATTTTTCTCTTGTTGGCTTAATACACAATAAAACAAATGGCCCATAAAGAAGAAAGAAAAGGTTTTCTTCAATAAGAAAGTGTTTATATATGAAAACATTTTGATAGTTGACAGGAAAGGTGATAAAATGGATTTGATGTGTATCTTGACTGAGGGTCCACATGACTTCTGTAAGAATTTTGGTTAGTGCTGGTGCTACTTTCTTCTCTTGCCTCTGGAACACATTTCCCTGAGAATTCTCATAGATTAGTAGAAATAGTTTTTCAGATATTAGGGGATGTTGTGGCTAAAATGAGACACCAGGAACTTTAAATACCTTAATGACCTGAGGTGGGGATGATGAGCCTTTTTACGATTCCAGGGTTTTGCTTCTTAATTTTTTCCTTACTTTTTGCAGTCAGAATCAGCATTTTGTATAGAGAATGTTGCTTCTAGAGGCCAGGGGCCTGAGAGTTTCAGGTAAAATCCTCTGACTGGAACCAAGGTTGATGTTCAAGTTTCGATGGCCATGGCCCATGGAAATTAATTGTAGTGCAGTTTCTCACTTAAACCAGGGGCAGCCAGCTTGCAGGTAGAGGATGGGCAGGAGGTATTTCCTTGTGGACTGGGACAGCGAGCATGCAGGTAGAGGTTGGGCAGAATGCTGATTCTTGGCGACTGGGGCAGTCAGCCTGCTGGGAGAGGCTGGGCAGGATGCAGATCCTTGGGGACCACAGTCAGCCAGCCAGCTAGGACAGGCTGGGCAGGAGGCAGCTTTGCAGGGACCATGTTCCTTCAATTTTAAGGCCCTGTCTTTTCCTTGGGATCCAGAGCCTTGTGCTGGAGGTCAAGGTCAGAGGTAAGTGCTGATCAGTCATCTTCTTAACCCTGTAGTCGAGTTTGCTAATGCTCATTATCTGTTCCCTTCTCATTCTGGGGAACCTGCTTGGTCCATTCACAGCTGCCCACTAGGACCAAGGACTGCTTTTTGAACCTGAGGTGAGGGCAGAAGTGATGTGTGTCCCCTTCTCATAAGGTGGCCCTTCCTTTGCTCCTTTGAATGGGGACTGCAGGGGAGTGTGAGGGCTGTGAGGCCTACAGAACCAGAAGGCACCCAGAACTCAGGCAGCCATGCCAGTGTCTGCAGCTCATTTGTTTGCATGCTGGCCAGGTCCACAGGTTACAGAAGAGAGGAGTTTCACTCATGTTCCACCCAGTATTGGGTAACATGAAGCTCCCAGAGATGGATCGATTAACACTTTGAGGGTGATGACCCTGGGTGTGGGCCTGGAAAAGATGTGCATTCTGGGGGCTGGGGTAGAGCTCTCAGATGGTTGTGTCTTTGCTCAAAGGTAGGTTGATATGCTGTCCCTGATGACAGGATATGGGCTGATTTGGAATTGAGTTATTGCAGAGTTACTCAAGGTGGGGTCACAGTATATCAGGGAGTGCCCCAACGCAGGGTGACTATGTTCTTATGAGGGGTTTGAAGGGTGAAGAAGGACACACGGGGTCCTCTGAGGATAGAGGAGGAGGCTGGAGCCAGGCAGCTTGGAAAGAAAGGCTTCAAGGTCTGCAGAAACCATTGGAGCTGGAAGGGCACAGGATGGCACCTGGAGGTGTCCCAAGAGCATGACCTAGTTACCCATCTTAGTCTTTCGGCCTCCAGGACACAAAGGTTGAGTCTTTAAGTCACCCAGGGTTTCCAGCTTTGTTCCAGCAGCCACAGGGAGCAGAGTATGCCAGCATGGCCATTTGCAGGTGCCCAGGCTGGCCAAAGGTTTTGGTATGGCCACCTGCAGGTGGACCCCAAAGATTACCTACAAGAAAATCACCTATGGGAACATCAGAACTTCTAGGATTCTGAAATGTTTACCTGAGGCTTTCATACAAACTTCCCTCAGCTAGCTCCATCAAGTGGTGCCCAAGGGTGACTGAGAATCTTGGGAGAGCCTGGTTATGAAGGCAAAGGTGGGGAGTTGCAAAGTCATACTGAGGTTCTGCAGGTGCTAAGCACTGTGGCCTTGTGCTTTGTCTTCCTGGTCTGCCCTTTGGCATGCAGGACCTCTTCCTGGCCAAGTGTTTAGCTTAGCAGTTTCCAGGACAATCTGTAGCAATATTCCCTGGGTTCCTTTGCCTGCACACCTCTGCCACATGGGTTAGCTTATGAGGAATCCCTTAGCACCTCTCACAGTGGCTATAGCACTTCCAGGTTTGCAGATCCCTGTGAGAAATGAAGGTGGAAATCAAGGAAGGCACTTGTTTAGGTTTTGCTTTGAAGTTTGAATTTTGCTTTTTTATTTTTTTTTTCTCTCTCTCAAAAAAATAGGGGGGTGGTGGTTTACAGCAAATCAGTTTGGAACAGCCTGGTGTATCAAACTCCACTGGTCCATGTAATTTCCCATCTGACTAAAATCACTTAAATTACTTTCTTTCAAAATACTAAGATTTTTAAGGGTGGTTATTTAATTAGAGTGCCATGGGAGAGACAGATAAGTCTAATAGCCCAATTTATTTTATGAGTGATCCCACTCAGAGTGCAGGCGGCCATTCTTTGTGGTGATGGTAAGATCATCGATGTCTGCCCTTCCTTTCTCAGGCTGATTGCTCAGCTAGAACCTTCCATCAAATACTCACTCTCCCTTCTTTTTCCTCCCTCCCTTCTTCTGGGAGAGAGATGCTAGTCTACATAGTAGAAAAACAAAAAAATTTCAATAAAGATTCTCCTGAGTTTATGAAATGTATCTGTTATCTTCCATTTGCAAATCACAAAAAAATCCATTTAAAATAGGTTTAAACAAACTATAAGGAGTAATATTTTGTTTAGCTGAAGTATTCAGGGTAACAGTGCACTGAAGATCCAGTAGCATCCAAGGGTTCATCAGGGTACAGATTATCTTCACTTTCATTTTTGCCTTCTGCCATGTGTCCCATGGTCAGACAGGCTCTTTCCTCATGGAAGCAGCTCCAGCCTCATGTCTCTCTGGACTTATAGCCAGAAGAACAAAACTCTCCTCAGGGAGTCATCCAGCCCTGGATGTGTTCTAATTGCATCCTGGGTAAAAGTGGAGGGGCTGGGTTTTCTGGCCCTCTTAGGCATTGATCTGCAGAAATGGCAGTGCACACAGCTGCAAGGTCGCTAGAAAGTCCACTGCAGGACTCGTGGACCCGGGGCAGCTGGTCACTGCCAGCCTGGGAAGCAGCAGGTGGGAAGAGGAGGTGCTGTGTCCAGCTGATGGCAGGTTCTTCAGATGTCACCAGGAAACTATTTCAGGGCTTTAGACTGATAGCACTGGGGAGAAGAGAAACTTCATGAGGCCTCTCTTTTAGACTCTCAGGCAGACAGGCGTACCCAGCACAATACCTCCAGCATGATGTCTCCCAAAGCATGTGTGCTGTGTACTTCACCTTCCATAAGATTTGTGCATGGCTGTGCCACTCTCCAAGGCCACTGAGCTTATTTTCTATGGGCTCCAAGGTCGCATGGCCATTCCCCCTAACAACTCCTCTTGTGGAAGTGTGTGGCTGATTCACCACCTTCCCACTCCTCAATTCCCAAGAAGCATTACTCAAAAAGGATTTGAAAATGTGCAAATATGTGCAGAAACCATGGAGAGCAGTGCGGAGGTTCCTTGGAAAAATAAAAATAGAACAACCATATGGCCCAGCAAGCCCTTTTCTGTGTATATTTAAAAGAAATGAAATCAGCATGTGGAAGAAACATCTGTACTCATAGGTTTGTTGCAACACCCTTCACAATAGGAAGGGACAGAATTCATCGTAATGTCCTGAGGATGGATGGATGGATAAGCAAATTGGCAGGTGTACAGTGGAATATTATTCAACCCTAAAAAGGAAGGAGATGCCAGCATTTTCATCAACTTGGGTGGACTTATAGGAAGTTGTGCTGAATTACATAAGTCAGGCAAAGAGAAATTTGGCACAACCTCACTTACATGTGCAATCTTAAAATGTGAACTTACAGAGGCTGAGAATAAAAGGTGGTCACCAGGGGTGAGGGCGAGAAATAGGTGTTGGTCAAAGCTACATGGGCACATGTATGCCAGGTGAATGAGACCTAGAGATCTGCACCCTAGCTGCCCACAGTTAAGAATGTGGTATTGTGCTCTTTAAAACATGTTAAGAGGACAGATGTCTTGTTAAGTATTTTTCATAACAAAGCCAAGCTCACAGGGGAGCCTGAGGAAATGGCAGGAGGCCTTGTGGGACCAGGGTGTTCCAGGTGTGTGCAGTGGCCAGCCCATTGAGCTGTGCCATTAGATATGAAGAATTATTTGTTTCAATTGTGCCTCCTACTAAGGCATGGGTCATGAAGTTTCAATTTAGATGGATTCTCTAGGGGCCAGGAGGCATCTCTTCCACCTGAGCTCTTAAGTGGACTCAGCTTCTCATGCTGAACCCTTTTCACATGCCTACACCCTCCCCAATACCTGCAGCTGTGGGAGATGTGCTGCACATTTGCAGAGACCTCTTGCCAAGGGGCAAGGATTGGGAATGCAGCCCACCCTGCTCCTCAGTCCTCAATGTAAGGTGCACGAGTTCCCAGGACTAGCTGCTGCCCTCCTCTTCTGCTCTGCTTGCTGCCCTATTCAACTTGTTTTTATGGTAAGTAGATTAGTAACAAATTCACTTTTTTTTGGAGGGGTGGGGAGGAAGGATGGCCTTAGGCCTGAGCCTAAGAAACTCCATTTTAACAAACCTGCAGTTTTGCCAGGGACACCCAAAGATCCCTCCAGTATGGCCTCAAACAATTTCCTTTGCCTCACCCAGATAAAGAGAGTGAAGCCCCTGGCAGGCTGTCCTCACCTGATAAGAGGGAAAGAAAAGATCAGGGTGGAGACCACAAAACCAAATGTTTCTGACCCCAGGGTGATTGATGTCACTGAGAAATCTGGTGGTATCTGATAAGGATTTAAAGGGAGGGGTCAAAAAAACTCGTAAAAGTTAGTGTAAATAATAGAGCAAATGAACTGGCATTCAGCCATCCAAATAAAGGATGCACTCAAGCTGGAAAGCCTGATGAGTACCTGCTATCCCATCATTGTCATCATTTCCTGAGCCTCTGCAAGATCCTCACCACTCTTAAACTCTACCACCTTGTCTGGGCCTTGGAAACAGCCACGACTTCTCCCATGGCCCCCTTCTCAACCAGTCACCCACTTCATGCCAAGAAAAGCCTGCCTTGGTTTCAGACCTGATCACTGCATTCTGAGTGAGTGTGCATCTGCTGGACTCAAAGCCTAAGACTTAGGACCTTTGAATGGAGCATGCAGAGGGAATGTCTGTCATTAGCCTATCATGATTAAGTGTGTTTTGCAGTGCTTAGAATTAATCTAGAATTGTTTCCTGTGAATTGATTATGTCTATTGCAGGGTCAAACATTAAGGATTGTCATTTTATTGATTAATAACCTATAGAGTAAAATTCCATTGAGTAATTTGAGTGAATAAAGCATTGAAAATGAAGAAGTGCATGGACATTCTTTATTTCTTTCCTTGACTTCATATGTCACAATTTTGACCCCTCATGACAGGGGGTTACTGCGGATTTAGCCCAGGGGTGCTTAACCCCTGAGCCACATCCCCAGCCCTTTTTATTTTTCTCATTTTAAGATAGGTTCTTGCTAAGTTTCTTAGGGCCTCACTAAACTGCTGAGGCTGGCTTTGACATTATGATCCTGGCTCAGCTTCCTGAGTCTCTGTGAATATAGGCATGACACTTTCATGGAGGGCTAGAAAATTAATTTTGGTGGTTTTCCTTTTTATTTGTATCTTCAATATTGAGATCTCTTTCTCTTTTTACCACAAACTGTTTTCTCCAAGATAACCCCACTTGGCATAGTCAATCATCAGAGCCTCAGGTACTTTTGGGATAGTGTGGACAGCCTAGGGGATGTTTCTGCAGAGCTGTGCTGTGAGGTCCATCCCTCTCCCCAAAAGGAGCAAGTGTAGAGAGAAGGATGTGACCTTCCAGAGCCACCTACAGGGCTCCAGGTGAATAAGACCATTAGGTGGGCATGGCCACAGGTACCTGGCCTGGATTTACCCTGCAGACAGCATGGCCTTGGTGGCCATGCAGTGGGTGGCTGCACTGGAGGAGAAGTGGAATAAGGCATCCCACCACTGCACCAACAAAGGACAAATTGGCCTGGATAAGGATCTAATTGGCACAAGAAGAACCAAGTAGTTTGAGGTCCTGCTCTTCTGCAGGGACAGATGCCAAGGGAATTGGAGCAGGAAGTGGGAGAGGTGGCTTTCTCTGAACAAGGCTGTGATGTTTGGATGGTCACTGAAATGCCCACTAGAGAGTCACTTTGCATACTTGTCATGCCCTTCTAGAGTGAGCCATGAGCCATCAAGCATCAGTGCTGATCAGGGGAGACCCATGGCTTCCCTGACCACCATGGGGTCAGGACCCTGGGGACAGGGGAAAACTGCTTGAGGTGGGGGACATAGGATCTATAGTCTGACCCCTTGCTGTGTTGAGCCCATGAAGAGGCCAGCCCCAACAGGTCCTCATGCTGTGCAAGGCGGGACCCTGCATCAAATCAATGTGAATTTTTAGGATGGTGGCAGTTGTTTAAATTTATTTTTAAAAGCATCTTTACTGAGGTAAAATTGATATACAAAGAGCTGTGCATGTTGAATACTGAACATTATAGTACCTAGTATGTGATAGTTTTATTATGATTACAACAGTTAATATAAATACAATATCTATTATAAATCAATACCTATTACATGTTTCATGTCCAATAAATGTTAATTTATTCTCAGTCTCCTCTCTTGCTCTCTCATTCTCCTCTCATCTCTCTGTCTCTCTCTCTCTCTCTCTCTCTCTCTCTATCTATCTATCTATCTATCTCTCTCTTTTTCTCCTTTCTATCCTTTTGAACTGCTGCAATAAATATCTCTTGGTCACTCCAAGTGTTGGAGTCACTTTCTTTTCAAATCTACACATGAAATTAGGTAAAAGATGCCTAAACTCTTTTATCTACATGAGATATGGATCTGTTTCTTTGCAAGTTGGCTTAGTTTCTAAAAATTGATGAGGATAATTTTCTGATAAATTATTCTTTTCTTGGAGGCAAAGTCAAAGACCAATTAACCAACAGTGGGGATCCCCATAATTTGGGGTGTTCTGGATATTCTATTTTAGCCAATTTCTTGCCCTGCAGCTAGACATTTATTATTGGGCTATAAAGTTTATTTTGTGGAAGTGAAGCTGAGAAAGACATTTGTTAACATCCCAGAGGCCCCAGAGGCATCAGCTGAGGCCTCCTTCACTTCTAACCAGCTCCTAAGAAACACAGTTGTAGCAGAAACATCTGTCAGTCTGAATTAAAAAAAAAAAACTAACAAAAATAGATAGATTATTATTGTTATTATTATCTTTTTTCCTAATCCACCATCCACATTTTCACCACCCACAGCCAATAGAGCAGGGATGGAGGTCTATATAAGTGAGTCTTGGCTTCATAATGTATTTTGTTCTACATCTTGGCTGCAGCCTGAGGAGCTACGCACCGTAGTCCATAAATCTACTACTTGATTATGGTTTGATTTTTTTTGTTTAGCACAAATCCTAATAGCCCCCAAACTCTTGCCATCAAATCAGTGGGGAGATATGGTGCCTCAGAGTTACAGAAAGTGAGTGCACATGCATAGGCCTTTACCTCCTAGAGGAGGGCTTGCATTTTCTCTTTAACTAAAACTATATATATATATCAGGTGCCTAAGCTGAATAAGAAGCACATTTAGAGGGTCCTGAGATGTCACTTAGTTGGGATATGGCATGGCAAGGCAGATTCATCTAAGATTAAGGACACATAGCCCTCCCATGTTGGTCCCCTGAACCTTGAATAGGCACTTCCAATCCCCTGGGACTTACTTTTTCCAATGCAAGAGGGGTGCCATGCTGCCCATGCCTGTGTGGGAGACGCTGTGGGATGGAAATGATGGCCCCTGACATTGTTTGAACTTAAGATCTTCCCCAGGGCCCGTACTCCAGGTCTGGGGCTCTCCTCCAACATATTCAAATTAGATTTTTTGATAGTGAGAGGAAGAGGTTGGCTCTCCAGGTAATTTTGCCTGCCTTTTCAAATCTACCTCCTGCATAGCATCAAAGTTCTGGTTGGACATTTGTTCTCACACTAATGTCACTGTCAGCTGGCTGTGTGATTCTGGCTTCCTAACTTGTTACCTCAGCAGTTTTCACCAGGGATTATTAATATGAGTTTTATCTTGTGTGGAAATAGATAATCAATTTTTGCTTATACAAGTCCCTGAAAGCATTAGACATTCATTAAGAGACAAATGCATGAGTGAGTTATAAAAAATAGTTTACTACAGTCCCAAGGATGGGCTTCTCTAATTTTCTATTTTTTCACAAAGGAAAAGAGAGAAGTTGATATCACAGCTAAGGCAATGCCTGGCTTAGGTTCTGACTTTTCCTAGCCCTGAGTTCCCTCTCTGGTTCCTCAGACTGTGACCTGCATAGGAAGCATTGTCATTGCAGTTGTAGCTGATTAAGATGGAGTCATCCTGGAGCAGGCTGAGCCCTTAATCCAACATGACTGGGGACCTTATAAGAAAAGAAATTTGAACACATGTTTAGACATACACATCGAGAGGGCGCCATGTGGGCCTGAACCCTGCTCCTCCAGCCAAGGAACTACTAGGCGCTAGAAGAGGAGATGAGGCAGACTCTTCCCTGGAGCTTCCAGATGGAACAGGGCCTTGCTGAGGCCTTGTCTTACACCTCTGGATTCCAGAACTTTGAGGTTCTATCTGCTGCTCTAGCCGACCTATATTAGTCTTTCAGGAACCTCGACATCTCTCTGAGCAATCACCACATCTTCCTGCTCAACCCATCAGTTTTGCTTGGTGGCCAGAAATTCCTTTCCCAACACGTCTTCAGGGAACAACTGGAGCTGCCCTCAGAAACCAGCCTGACATACACCCTGCTGTAGAGAGGCACGTGTGTGGTCAGGGAATTTGATCCAAACTCTGGGCACTTATTATTATAGTGTGACTTTGAGAACACAGTAAGTCCTAAGCACCAGTTTCCTCATATGGGAAAGGGGAAGACAGCTTCTTTCTCACAGGGTTGTCGTGAGCAATGGGTGACGGAATGCTGAGAAGACCTTTAGCAGATGGCCAGGTACCAAAATGGGTTCAATGAAAGGCAGCTGTTTTAAGTACACTTCACTCTCCTTGTGATCTGAAGAGCATCTTTTTTTCTTCCTCCACTTCTCATTTATTGGATTTATTAGAACCCTGAATTATTTCCTCTTAAGTAAAATTATGAGTTGATATGGTGGCTGGTTTAATTGTCAATCAAGTGTCCTCCTTAATCCAAAGTCAAGGGGGAATCTGGGCTGTTTATCTTTTGTTGCTTGGTTATTGCTGGGTGCAGCATCCCTTCATTCTCAGGTGGCTGCCACGTTGCTGGGATGGAGAGTGGAAGAATAGGATCAATCCTTGGAAGAGGCCTGCCATAGTCCACCAGCCAGAGTAGAGTATGGTGGCCAGAGCTGATGACCAGGGCACAAATCCTGAAAAGCCCATAAGAAGTGTGTGTTCTACTAGTTCACACAATGGGGGAAAATGGAACTGGGGGAAGCTGCCTGTCTGTACCTCAGATACACATGAGCATGTAGATGACCATCCATAAAATGTGGTAGAAGCAATGAGTGTCACTGGCTCCTAGGGGTGTAGCCTGAGCACTGGACACATGAGAAGGTGTCCTGCCAAGTCATGGTCCACCAAACAGGGGGCTTAGACACATAACTGGGATTGGCAGCTGAGGGAGCCAGGAAGATTGGAAGGAGGCCTCACTCATGAGCACTCCCATGACCCATAGGGACTAGGACAAGGCATCTTCTGCATAAAGCAGAACATAAGCTTTTTTGAGTAATTTGCCCCTTCATTTACAAAGATACATTTAACTGGCCCAGTGTGCCTTTTGCTAGGAGCAGAATGGACTATGTCTAATGTAGAAGAGTATTTCTAATTTAGGTAAAGATATAGGGTGCTGTTAGGAAAGAATAACTGTGCTAGGAACTGCAGGGAGCCAGAGATAAGTCAAAAAGCCCAATATATTGGGTGCTAGTCATTTAAGACAAATTCTCAAGTGAAATTCCCATAGTTTGAGGGGCCAGTGGTATCTATGTGCTGCACTTTAGCTACGTGGAACCCCAGAGATGACAAGGAATCTCCACCCCTATTTGACCTTTGTCTTCAGCATCAGCAGTATTTGAGTTTGTGGGAAAAGATTGCTGCATCTCAGTTTCAGTTAACTTGCCATCACATTGATCTGCTGTAGATTGCTCTTCCTCATGGGTTTGAGAAGAAAGCTCCCAGATGTGGTGGGTTGTTACAGGAGCTAAGATGATGTCCCAACCATGGATGGCCTCATCACTGAAATGAAATCCAGCTGCACAAAACTCTTGACACACAGACACGCTTGCACATACAGGAGGCAGAAGAGCTGAAGGGAAGTGGTGATGTGAAACGAGCATGCGAACTTACATCCACAAGTGAAAAGGGACTCAGTTTTGGTTTTCTCATCTCTGTACCACTTTTGGTTAAGGAGACTGGCCAGCACAGAGCAAGAGGCTCCAACTACCTTGTTCCAGCCACCTCTAACACAGAGACTGCTCACCCGTTATGTACCCCCAGATGCCTGATATCATCAATAACCAAAGCCAGAGGGCAATCAGTGGATCTGTCAAGGGACACCAAGGTCCCTTCTATTATGACTCCAGACCTCACACCCCCAGAGCACATCAAGAAGTAAGCGTTGCTTCCCAGTCTGGAGGCTTGGTGAACAGATCAGTTTGATAAGGGCGCATTCAAACTGGGGTTATAAAATCCTATCACCCTCAATCTGAATGTTCATTTTGCTATATCCTGTTAGTGAGAGGGCACTTCTTGGAGGTGCTGGGTATGGGTGAAGGCCAGGCAGGGCAGGGGAGGGCAGGAATACCCCAGAGGATGGACTTGAAGGATCAGGGCATTGAGGTCACCCTTTCACCAGCCATGATTTCTGTACCTCACGAAGGAGGTGACATCTACTTCAGAGCTGTCATAAGAATTAAATCAAAGCCAGGTGCTGTGGAGTATGCCTGTAATTACAGCACCTCTGGAGGCTGAGGCAGGATGATCACCAGTTGGAGGCCAGCCTCAGCAACTTAGTGAGGCCCTAAGCAACTCAGTGAGACCCTGTCACTAAATAAAATAAAAAATGGCTGGGGATGAGGTCCACGGATGAAGCACCTCTGCTCGGTCGGTCCTCAGTACAAAAAAAAAAAAAAAAAAGGATTAAATTGAATAATCACCACTCTCATAGTGCCTAGCACATGGTAGTTATTTAGCAAGTGCTATTTTCTTCTGCATTTAAAAGGATTTAATGAGCAGAAAGGTGATCCTCTCAGTCCAGCTCTGCTGTTGATTAGTTTTTGATGTGGAAGAAATTTAGATAGTAGCTCCGGGGTCCCAGTTTCTACGTGCTGTTAAACTAGGTTAAGAATGTTGGCCATATCAAATGATAGGTAGCCGCAATAATGGGGATCAGCCTCAGAGTCAGCCAAGCCTAGCCTCTGTTAATGGGAATGTGTTATTTAGAAAACAATATTTACAATTTTCTACTCTGCCATCTTCCATACAGCATGCCTTAGAGATATTAAGTTAGAAGGTTAAATAATTGAGTGAGAAATCCATCTAACTTAAATTTGTGAGTTTCAGACACAAATCAAGATTGTAGAATATATTTATGTATTAATGCATTAATAATTAATGAATTAAGTAATGCATTATTAAATATTAAGTAATACATTTATTATTCAATGCTTTAAATTAATGCATTATTATCCTACATTTTTGGATTCTTTTCTTATCTTTTAAGCCAAAAATATATAAAAGACAGAAATTTGAACTTCAAATTTATAGATGAAATATGTTTATTAACTATAAAATTTCAAAATATTTAGAAATTTAAGAAATACAAAATAAAAACCCATCATGGGAAAAATTAAGTAATATTGATGAACATTTAAAAGAAATTAATAATCATTAACTCAAAAGGAGTTTTAAATAAGTATCTATTTGTGGAAACTATTTTGCTATTGAATATAAATGATACTCCCCATCACAGAGACTTACTGAAATTAGAGCATATGTGATTATGATAACATGTAAGTATGCAATGGTGCTCATCCAAACACTTGAAGCCCAAGGGCATGGCTTAATACAAATACATCTTGGAAGAGATAAATAATAATCTGTAGGAAAAATGGTCACTGGGGCCAGTTACATTTCATAATATATCCAGTTTTAAAAAGAGCATAAAACACTATGTATAAATTTTACATAGATGCCTTATGCAAGTGGTATTTCACATGTGCACATTTTTAGAAATGAAAAATGTAGAACTTATGAGAAAATAAAAGTCACAAAAATCACATAAAAGACTGAATTATACATCCCATGTAAATAATAAAACTCAACATTACAAAGGTGATCATTTTCCCCAAAATTAACCGACAATATATCTCACCAAAACTGCTATGTACAAATATGAATATATCACAGTGAAGTCTACTTTTATGTGTATTCTATAAAGCAATAATTTAAAAAAGTATAAATAAATATACGATAGAAGAAACTTGGAGAATAGGGAAAGGGGAACTACGGGATACTGAAGGAAGAATAGGGAAAGGGGAACTACGGGATACTGAAGGGGAGCAAATTATATTTCATGTTTTATGGTTATGTCAAAATAAACCTGACTATTAAATACAACAATAATGTAATAATAAAAAAATCATCAAGTTTACTTTAAATGAAGTAAGAAACCAAAGCATAAATTTTTAAAATTCATCTACAAAGTTATATGTAACTTTAGCCAAAAAAACTTTTCAATTATAAGAGCAAAAAAAGAACTTATTATGGCCTACTCTTTGTATATATTGTGAAAATATAATATTACAATAATAAAGAATCACAATATAAATAAGATCCCCATATGAATACATATGTACGTAAAAACAGTATGCTTTATTGCAATAGCAAATTCTAGATAAATCAAACCATAACAAAAATAATCTCAGCAACTTAGCTAGGACCTTTCTCAAAATAAATTTAAACCTGTTAGGGATGTTTACTGGTGAAGAGTCCATGCTTCCCCAATGCTGCACTATAACACCAGAGAAGTGCGCCAAGGCGAGTTTAGAGTGGAAAGTAGAAGCTTTATTAGAGGACAGTAGAAAAGACTTCTCCCCAGAAGAAAAAGGGGACCAAAGAGGTAGAACCCATGAAAGGGATTTTTTTTAAACTAAGGTCTTTTTAGCTTTTTTATTGCTAAGGTCTTCCTTCAGCTTTCCTGCATTCCTGTCACATTGCTGTCCTTTGTTTTCTTGCAGTGTTGGAATGTAGGTGGGAAGAAGCAAAGTGTGGAGGACAGGTTGGCTGAAGGAGTAATCTGGGCAGGAAGGGCTTTTGGATTAGCATCTCCATGTTTGCTGTAAGCTGCTTCATTAAAATTTCCTTAGCATGGGCTCATGGCCTGGGGGACATTTTCAATTCCCTTATCCTGGAATCCATCCTCAATGTGGTGTTTATTCTTGATTTTACTGGATATTAGACCCAATTTACCTAACTACACTAACTACCTATCTGTAAATCTGGCTCCACTACCAAGGATATGGCTAAGTAGTACACTATCCCTGAGTTCACCTAACTTTAACAAAACAATAATAATGAAGAAAGTAAAAATAAAAGAATTTCAAAATAAAAATTAGCTAGCTGAAAAGGAATTTAGGTACCCAAAAATGACAGCTCCTTTCCTGCAAGAAAATGGACCTTGGAGATTTGATTTTGATAATTATTCCACCTGTCAATCTCCAGCATCTGGTAAGACACTGGGATGCAGGAACACACCTACCACATAGTATTTTATGCAGATTCTGAGGATGCCCTTTGAGCATAAGGAAGGTAGCAAAGAGTCTCTGCCACTGACATGTTCCCCATCTGGTTGGCCAGTAGGACTGAGGACATAGTGGCCAAGTGGAGTAGTTAAGCCTGCAGACTCCAGAGACTGCCCAGAGTCCAAATGTGCTAGCTCCTATTTTCAACACAGCCAGTCTTGTGGTTCCAATAGTCTTCCTCCCCCAGCCTCCCTTGCTAGGCCAATGCACACTCACCATTTCCTGGTTCTCAGGAGTAGGGCTACTTGGGATCCTCAGTTCCTGCACAGCAGAACAACCTGTGATTCTGAAGTGTGAGACTACAGATGGCAAAAATGGAGGACTCAGGACATAAGAAGTGAAAGCCCACCCTCCTCCTCCCTGATGACACATGATTGGACAGTTCCCACAAAATGCTTTTGATTGGAAGGGGCTTCAGATCATGAACATTGAATCTGAGAGAAGTGAGCCCTTTTTTTGAGTGACAGGGAATATTATCCAATCCAGGCATGAATAAGGGCTAGAATATCAGGTCATTGAGTGCTGGTTTTTTTTTTTTTGTTGTTGTTGTTGTTTTGTTTTTTGTTTTAATCTAAGAAATGTACCACAGATTCTCAGGCTGCTGTTATTTTAAGGCAAGGTGTTTTCCCATAGTGGGAATTAACCCAACCAACAGAACATATTCATTTAAACTTATATATAAAGTCTTTTCAGTTTATGGATTATATATGCTTGTATATTATTCAGGAATTAATATAAAATAATGACCATAATTATCAAATTTTATTTATTTATTTTTTGATCTTTGTTCTTTTTAGGTGACAGATTGAACTTTTAACTGGGAAGAAAACCCCTAAAGTAAAAATGTCCAACAAAAATAACACATAAGGGGCTAGGGTTGTGGCTCAGCAGTAGAGTGCTCACCTCCCATGTGCAAGATCCTGGTATCAATCCTCAGTACCACATAAAAATAAATAAGTGAAATAAAGGTATTGTGTCTAGCTACATCTAAAAAAATACATAAAAAATAAGGTACTATTTGAGAAACCAGCCTCTACCTCAGATCAAAGATTGTCCAAGAAAGGGGGCATGACTCTTATCCTTGGAAAGACACACAGAGCACTCCTAGGATCATACCCACTCTGTTGAGTTGTTTATCTACAAATAACAAGAGAGATCTGCTGTGCTTGGCATCCCTGACTCAGTCAGGCTAGGTGGGGATTCATAGCAACCCCCTAGCAGCCACCAATCAGCATGAGACAGGAAAAATTCCTGGGATTCCAAATGAAACTTCCAGTAGTTTAGGGTGGTTGATAAAATTTTGGGAAACCATATAGTTCAGCATATAATCCCCTCATGGCCTAAGCCAATCTGTTCAAATTAATCTCCATCTTGTACTAACTAATCATGCTTACCCAACTTGTTCCTACCAGTGAATGTGCTAATCATGTTTTAGAGTTGTTTATGATTTTCCCAAAGTGCGTGATGATTTGCTAAGAGATGCTATGATGTCTGTGGGGTTCCTGCCTTCCCCAAAGAGTTATAAAACTGCTGCAAACCCCGGGCTCAGGGCCTCTAAGCCACCAGTGTCTGTGAGTGTGGTGTGTGTGTGAAGGACTGAGCCAGCTTGCAATAAACACCTTTGTTGCTTACATCAATATTGGTCTCTAGTGGTCTTTTGGGGGTCCCGCATTTGAACATAACAGTCTCTCCCGAAACCCATGGGAAAAGAAGACAGCACTCCACTTCTCTAGTACTGTAGTTTTATTCCACAAAAAGTTACAAAAGGGGGGTGACTTGAGAACTTACACGAATAACAAGATTTTCACAAGCATAATACAAAGACACGTAGTAGGTTAATGGTCTAAATGGTTTAGCTCTTATTGAGTAAATTTAGATCACAACATCAGAATTTATGATGCACCACTAATGTTTCAGAGTGAGTTTTTATTTGGTCAGGGAAAGCCAGAATTTATGAGTCATCACTAAAGTTTCAGGGAGGGTTGTTATTTCATCAGGGAAAACAGACATGGGTGAGTTCAAGGCACTGGCAGGAATTTCAAGCAAGTTTACAAATCACAGTAATTTATAATGAAGCAGAAGTTAAATTTTCATGCCTTTGTGATGAGATGGCTTCCAATCTTAAAAGGAAATTAGGCTGGATTTTTTTACTTGCTATGTCCATAGCTTTTAAAGTATATGTTTCATACCTTAACAAGTATGAGAATTAAATCATTAATATTAATTACTACTATTTTTTTTTAAAAAAACTAAATAAAATAGGAAATTAGATATTTGTTATTAAATGCATAAAAATTTTGATTAATATATTGATAATATAAACATGGAAAATTTTGACAATGATAAAAAGACATTTAATATAAGGGATTCAATATTATAAGTCCCTCATGTTCAGTGGGTCAGTCCTTCAATGATATTTTTCAATTTTTTAGGTCATTTTGAATTACACTTCTGCAAATATTTGTTAAGTATACAAATGTAAAATTTTGTATTTTGTGAAGTAGAAAAATGGCAGATTTGAGCTCCTTTCAGGGATTTAAAACTTATAAGCCATTTGGGGCATCTTAGCACTTTTTTTCATATTTGCACACAGTCCAATTCTAGAGAAGAATGAGCTGGAGATATAGTCTGTTGTTCTGAGCAAAAGATAAATTGGCTTAAAATATTTCTAAAGATTTTAACTTTTCTAACTTTTCAGAATTTTTGGTAATTTGAAAAAAATTATTTATTTTAAGAAATGAATTGTTTGAAATTAATTATTTATCTTTCCTGCATTATTTTTCACTTTCATTGTTTTTTTAGAAGAACTAACAGAACAGAATTCCAAAAGTGTTCCATGTAAATTTAAAGGTATGTTTCTAATCATCAAGATAGAGAGCAGAAGCAAAACATCATCTAGCTTGGAGGTTCTGCCTCAAACTAAAGAGTTAATTATTTCTGCTATTATTCACTAGGTTCCTGAGGTTGCAGAAATCACCAACCAACACAGAGAAAAGTCTTGTTAGTTTGATTCTCACAACCAACTCAAGCTAAAATACACTAGTATCACTGTAGTTTCAGGCCAAAGGGTGTTTCCAAATAATAAAAATATATATACATAAATATATAAATAAATATAAAATAAAATATAATATTAGATAGATTTATTTTTTTATTTATTTATTTATTTTTTTAGATAATCATTTTGTACATCACAAATAAGACATAAATCCTACATTGCTACACAGAGTAATTAAGGCACATACTAAGAGCTTGGTATAAAACTTGGCATAGAGACATAAATAAGTAGAGAACATCATACAGAATTATACGTAAGGGCCTAGTAGCAAATTCATAGTCTTTAAATACATGAAGAGACAAGTTATCATAGCAAATTTTGTAACTCAGTTGCTGCTAATATACAGAGATAGAGATATTCATTAAGAGATGGTTTTATACAGATTTTTGGTTTAAAAAGGGAAAGATCAAATAATGGAGGTGATTTAAACATGATCAATAATATTTTTCTGCATTCAGTACCTTTTTCATAGATATATGAATTATAATTAATTCCAACCAGTAAAATGCAGAAATAGTGAAAAGATTATTCACTAGGAGTAAAACTACTTTAAAAGAGAACCAAAACTCCCATTCCTGTACAAATGTTAATTCCTGACAAAAAGATTTCTTATTTTGAACCATTTGTGTAGATATAATTTTTTGAATAAGTATTTTGGTGATTTATTGCATATTACTTAATATAT
This sequence comes from Callospermophilus lateralis, assembly GCF_048772815.1. NCBI lineage: Eukaryota > Metazoa > Chordata > Mammalia > Rodentia > Sciuridae > Callospermophilus > Callospermophilus lateralis. The sequence continues at coordinate 112,293 of NW_027514365.1, forward strand.
TTGTGCTTCACATTTTCTCTTTTTTCCTATTTTACTACCTATATTCTGAAAGAAATAATTTCTAACTCCTAAACTCACTTGATATTTGAGATATCTTTTAATTTTTAAGCTTATATCATTTCTATAATGAATACTGTGCTTTCAGTAAAGAATGACTATTTTTATGCACCTGGCTCATTTACCGGAGTTTTGTTGTGTTCTTTGGTTATATTTACAGTTAAGTGAATAAAAAGGTTAATGTTAAACCAAAACACAAAAGACCACCAACTCAAATTTTAAATCAAATTAAATCAAGATTATATTGTGTACACAAAAGCTAGCCAGGACTGTCTCTTACAAGATTCCATGCTAGAGATCATCCCCCTGATATTCAGGAAAAAGTTTTTACAGCGCAAAAAGTTACAAAGGAGGTGGGTGTCTAAGGTACTTACAGCAAATAAGATTTTGACAATCATAATACAAAGGCAAATAGCAGGTTAAGGATCTACATGGCTAACATTTCAAGGTGGAAAATAAATTCAGCTCCAGACATTAGAATTTATAAGTTGCCACTGAGATTTAGAGAGGATTGTTATTTGGTCAGCAGGAGCCAGAATTTATGAGGCACCAGTAAGGTTTTAGAGAGGATTGTTATCTGGTAAGTGATAGCCAGCCATAGGTGAATTCAAAACACAGGTAGAAATTGCAAGCAAGTTTAAAACATCAAAATATTGTCAGCCAAAGAGAAATATTAGTTTTCTTACACAAAACAGAAATAAACTTTTTACCTCTAAAAGCTCTAAGAGAAGATTTTATTTTATTTTTATTTTTTTGTATTTTCTCATATCTAATGGCTTCTGGCATTCCTTTGTTTGTGGCCATAAATGCTTCTCTTCTGTGTTTATGGGGCTTCAAAAACAAAAATATAGATAAGCCCATCTCATAGGGAAGATTTTTCAAACATAGCAAGTAACTACCCTTTAATCCACAGGGTCTGACAACCATATTATAGGATATGAAAGACGCTCCAATATGCTTGTTCTTCCAACCATTGTTTGCAGAGATTGACAAAAGTCAATTCATTGCACAGAATGAGTGAGGTGAGTCTCTGCTCTGCAGTCCAGAACAGGAGGTAAAAGAGCCCCCAAAGTGAGTTTAGGACAGGGCTTTACCTGACATAGCTGACAAAATCTTAAAAACAGGAGAAAACAAATTCAGAGAGAACCATAACCACATAATCTCATTTGACAGAATCAAATTTATAAGAGGAACAGAGGACATAGGGATTTAACTATATTTTCTCTTTCTGAACTGCTATTAATGTCTCCCAGGATTATAGAGTTCTGGATCTCCTTAGTTACTACTTTATCATTACCTTCAACCTACAATGCATGAGGCACACTGAATTTACCCTCATACTCATGTACTTATCCCTTATTTTTTCTATACAAATGCATATGTATATGAATATATTTTTCCCACATTTCCAAGATTCTACACTGAAAATTTCTGTCATATCACTTACCTGAAATGCATTCTCATTATTTCATGTCAGTTCATGTAAGTATTCCATATCATGTGTTGGAAAAAGTTGAGACAACTCTAAGGCCCTTCTTATTTGACTATTTATAAACTATAATTAAAGGTAAACCTCAGTATCTCCAAAGAACTTAAGTCTCATTCACCTTTCTCATTCATAGTGCTTTATTTTTACGAAGGTAGCAAAAATTTTATTTTGAAAGAGTAAGTGATTTAAAGCCATTCAGTGTAATTTAGAGGATGCCAAAAACCTATGGTTGCGGTTTTTAAAAACCTTATCACTGAAAAATCTTGATTACACTCCAGGTTGGACACTGATACTATGCTTCCATGGGAAATGGTTTCTTGGTTGTGAATATTGTCTATCCCTTTCCCCTATAGTCTTGGAAATGTGTGGATTGTGTGAAGTTTTAGAATTACTATTTTCAACAGAGTTAGCATGGACCAATTTGATAATAGAAGAAATCTATATTCTGAAAAAAAAAAAGACCCTTCACCAAGGCCTAAAGGAGTGATAAAATAATCTCTGGAAAAAAATACAGTCATCCATTAGATTATTTTTTAAAAATACTAAGAATAAGTTTAGTTAGTAATACATTACTGTACTAGGAAAAGTGATATAAATGCAATTTTAATTTTAAAGTTGTTTCTGATTACTACAAAGAGACTATAAAAAGCTGGGTACATGGGCTGTAGTTGTGTCTCAGTTGTAGACTACTATGCTAGAAAGTGCAAAGCACTGAGTTTGGTTCTCAGCAATACATATAACGATTTTTTTTGTTGTTTTATTTTTTAAATACATGACAGTGGAATGCATCGCAAGCAATTCTTATTACACATATAGAACAATTTTTCACACCTCTGTTTGTATATAAAGTGTTCACATCAATTCCTGTCTTCATATATGTACTTTATTTTCTTTTGAGAGAGAGAGAGAGAGAGAGAGAGAGAGAGAGAGAGAGAGAGAGAGAGAGAGATTTTTATTATTTTTATGTTTTAGTGTTCGGCGGACACAACATCTTTGTTTGTATGTGATGCTGAGGATAGAACCCCGGCCGCATGCATGCCAGGCAAGTGCACTACCACTTGAGCCACATCCCCAACCCCATATATGTACTTTAGATAATAATGTCTATCACATTTCATAATTTTTGCTAATCTTTACACAACACTCCTTCACTGGCTACTTCACATAAACTTGCCTTAGGGATTCAATGCATTAATGAAATACATTTTATTCAGCCTATGCAGTGCTGTTGTAATGGCTATTATAAAAATCTAAAATTGTCATGTGTGGTGGCATATGCCTGAAATTCTAGAAACTATGGAAAATGACACAGGAGAATTGTTAGTACAAAGATAGCCTCAGTAACATAACAAGGCTACAATGAACTTAATGAGAGCCTGTCTCAAAATATAACATATAAAAGAATGTGGATGTATCTCAGTGTTATGCACCTCTGAGTTCAATGCCCAGCACCAAACCATACAAATCCAAGCAAATATCTCATAATTAATAGGGATTCAAGGGTACACAAATATGCAAAATTGTTGGTGACAATATAAATTAAATAAATTTATTTTTATAATAGTGTTAAGGTTCTTTAGAAGCGCAAAATAAAAATGCCACATAATCCACTAGTAGTAATTTGGGGTAGCAGTGCAAAATCATACATTTCTGTATTCCCAGTGGCTTAGGAGAATAAGAGGTAGAAAACTAGGGATTTATTCTCAAGTTAAAGACCAGCCTCAACAACTTGGCAAGGTCCTAAGAAACTCAGTAAAACCGTCTCTCAAAAACAAAGAAATATATAAAGTGTTGGAGACTGGGTATGTCGCACACTGGTAAAGTGCCCTGGGTTAATCTCCAGTATTTAAATAAATAAAAAATCTATATAATTAATAATTCTCTGTAAAAAAAAATGCCATACAATCCAGTAATAATAACTTTGGGTGTATATGTAAATAATTTGGAAACCTTTTGCTAAATATATTGCCACACATCTATTTTTTATTGTACCTTTATTCACAGTATCTAATAAAAGGAAACAAATAAAGTACGTTTTAGATAGAAAGGGGACTGCAAATTTGTGCGGCCAATATGTAAAGCAGTATGGAGATTTCTGGGAAAGCTGGGAATGGAACCACCATTTGACCCAGCTATTGTCCTTCTCGGACTATTCCCTGAAGACCTTAAAAGAGCATACTACAGAGATACTGCCACATTGATGTGCATAGCAGCACAATTCACAATAGCTAGACTGTGGAACCAACCCCGATGCCGCTCAATAGATGAATGGATTTAAAAAATGTGGCATTTATACACAGTGGAGTACTACGCAGCACTAAAAAATGACAAAATCATGGAATTTACAGGGAAATGGATGGCATTAGAGCAGATTATGCTAAGTGAAGCTAGCCAATCCCTAAAAAAACAAATGCCAAATGTCTTCTTTGATATAATGAGAGCAACTAAGAACAGAGCAGGGAGGAAGAGCAGGAGGAAAAGATTAACATTAAACAGAGTTATGAGGTGGAAGGGAAAGGGAGAGAAAAGGGAAATTGCATGGAAATGGAATGAGACCCTCATTGTTATACAAAATTACATATAAGAGGTTGTGAGGGGAATGGGAAAAAATTAAGGAGAGAAATGAATGACAGTAGATGGGGTAGAGAGAGAAGATGGGAGGGGAGGGGAGGGGTGATAGTAGAGGATAGAAAAGATAGCAGAATACAACAGTTACTATTATGGCATTATGTAAAAATGTGGATGTGTAACCAATGTGATTCTGCAATCATTGTAATGTTTTGAATAACCAATAAAGAAAAATAGCTAGAAAGTATATCAGAAAATGCCTTCCAGCTGCAAAGCATCCAATTGGTCCATCCCTTCAGAAGATACACACTTAAAATTCAAACTGGTCCCTAGAAGACAAGACTCAGAGAGTGGTGTTTTCTAAATACTCCAAAAAATTTGGAATCACTGGGAACCTTGTTTCAGATATTCTAAAACTCAGAACTAGGTCATATGGGAACCTTGTTTCAGATATTCTAAGACTCAGAACTAGAATGAGAACTCAAGACATAGTAAATTCTTTAATGGGTAATCTTAACTCAGACACTGGCATAACCAAAAGCAGTGTTGCAGATAAAAAATAGATTGTTTCACTGACTTCTGTGTTATGGATTCAAATCAAATATATATTAGAAAAAAGTTAAGGCTACTGGTTAAAATCTACGTAAAACAGGTATTAAAAATGTATCAGGGGCTGGGTGTGTTAGTGCAAGCTTGTAATCCCAGTTGCTGAAGAGGCTGAGGAAGAATTATCAAAATTTCAAAGCCAGCCTTAGCAGAAGCCAGGTGCTAAGAAACACAGTGAGATCCTGTCTCTAAATGAAGTAAAAAAAAAAAAAAAAAAAAGGGGCTGGGGATGTGGCTCAAGCGGTAGCGCGCTCGCCTGCCATGCGTGCGGCCCGGGTTCGATCCTCAGCACCACATACAAACAGAGATGTTGTGTCCGCCGAATACTAAAAAATAAATATTAAAATTCTCTCTCTCTCCCTCTCTCACTCTCTCTTTAAAAAAAAAAAATTCCTGGGGATTTGTCTTAGTAGTCAAGTGTTTGTGAGTTCAATCTCCAATATCCCTCATAAAAAATGTACCAGGGGTCTGGGGCTGGGGCTCAGTGGAGCTCACTTTTCTGGCACATGTGAGGCACTGGAATATAAGGTCTATCAACAACATATATATATATATATATATATATATATATATATATATATATATATATATACCAAGATATTGACATGGACTTTTATCTAATTTGCGTGTACTTTAGCCCTTAAGATTGAAGTTGGTTGGGGCTGGGGATGTGGCTCAAGCAGTGGTGGGCTCTCCTGGCATGCGGGCTCACCTGGAATTCATGCAGCCTGGGTACAATCATCAGCACCACATACAAACAAAGATGTTGTGTCCGCCCAAAACTGAAAAATAAATATTAAAAGAAAATTCTCTCTCTCTCTCTCACACATACACACACTCTCTCTTAAAAAAAAAAAAAAGATTGAAGTTGGTCAGGCATGGTGGTGCATGCCTGTAATATCAGCTGTTTACCAGACTGAGACATAAGGATCATGAATTAAAAACCAGTCTCATCAATGGTGAGGCACTAAGAAACTCAGTGAAACCCTGTCTCTAAGTAAAATACAAAATAGGGGTAGGAATGTGGTACAGTGGTACAGTGTCCCTGACTTCAATCCGTGGTCTCCCCTCAAAAAAATGGGGCTGAGTAGAGCTTGTAGAGTGCTTGCCTTCTAAGCATGAGGCCCTGGGGTCAATCCCCAGTAGAGAGAGGGAGAGAGAGAGAGAAAGAGAGATTGAAATTGCATGTAATTTAAATTCAAGTTAGTCCCACATTTATTTTTTCCTGCCACACCAGGGGTCTGGGGCTGGGGCTCAGTGGAGCTCACTTTTCTGGCACATGTGAGGCACTGGAATATAAGGTCTATCAACAACTTATATATATATGTATATACCAAGATATTGACATGGACTTTGATCTAATTTGCGTGTAATTTAGCCCTTAAGATTGAAGTTGGTTGGGGCTGGGGATGTGGCCCATAAAAAAAGAGTTTCCTGAAATATTTGGAATGTTTCTGTGGGTTATTTATTTATTTTTTAAATTTACTTATTTTTATGTGGTGCAGAGGATTGAACCCAGGACCTTGCATGTGCTAGGTGAGTGCTCTATCCTGAGCCACAACCCCAGATTGTCTAACCATAAATAAATAAACAAATAAATAAATAAATAAATAAACCCTCAATTGATGACCCATTACAGTTTTTAAAAATCCTTATTTGGGACACATAAACCTCATTTAGGAGAGATAAATTCTTTTTAATGTCACCTAATTTTATTCTGCTTTCTTCTCATGTGAAAATCTCAGAATGATGAAATAAAATCTTTTAAAAATGCCCTCCCGTCCTTGAAGAAAAAACATTATAAATGATACATACATTTGAAATAAAACATGGGAAAATGATTAATAATGTTGAAAGTGGAGATTTGAGATGAACCAAAATTTCTCAGTTTGCAAATTGAATCTGGGTGCTTGACTCATACATTTTGAAGAAAAAAAAATCTATTTAAGGAAGAAGAAATAGAACGCCCACCATGTTGTATAAGGAATGATACAATAAAAAAAAAAAAAACTCATTTTTGTATGCCATCTTAGAAGTTTACTGATGGTTGTGGGTGGAACAAGGAGCAAAATGCATTTAGAATAGGCTTTGGAAAAGGCATCCTGACTACCATATGGGTTCATTTTCATTCTTTCTATGACCCATCCTTTTTTCTTCAAATTCAATCAGGAATCACCCATGGGATAAAGGACTTTGTTGAAAGTGTTCCCACAAGTGGGATTCAAGGTCTTTTACATTTGAAATAGGACTCAATGGTGCTCATTAACATCTTTCAGTTAGCCACCAGGTATGTTTGAGTGAGGCTCATTATCCTCATTACATGGTCATTATACTATCTATTCTATTTTATACTTATTCTCTGTGAACAGAGAACCCAAGTTTTGGATATGTGAACAGAGAAATAGAAGACTAGGGGTTTATTCTAAGACCTATGGAGAGCTAAACTGAAGTTCTGGATTTCAGATTTTTGTTTTGGATTTGAGATACTGTTTCTGCTACTTTTAAAAATCTCAGAACTCATGAAGAGAATGAGTTAAAAGCCATCATCATCAAACTTGTGAGGCCCTAAGAAATTCAAAGTGACCCTGTCTCTAAATAAAAATATTAAAAAAAGGGGTGTGAATGTGAATCTGTGGATGAATATCTCTGGGTTGAATTTCTGGTACCAAAAAGAAAACAATATACACATAATAATAATAATAATAATAATAATAATAATAATAATAAAACAAACAAACCCTCATGAGTAACAAGCCCTAAAATTAATAGCCTCTCTCATGCATGAATACAATAAATGGGTTTGTAGTTCTCTCCTAGTAATTATCTCAGTGTTCACTATGGAATTCGGATACATGCTGGACTCATGGCACATGAAAGACCAAAAAGGGCTTTAGAAAGAAGCTGAAAACAACATACAATTATGGAACAAAATGCCCAGGTTTTCAACTGCTGATCTAAGCCTCACTAGACTAGTCAGAGGGAGGTGAA